>NC_135547.1:34509648-34789648 GCF_045843805.1 Urocitellus parryii | reverse complement strand
CAATTTGACCCTTGGGGAGTGTAAAGAATATCTGTATTCTAAAGCCAAAATTTAATTATATGGCTTCATGCCAACTGATCAAAAATAGTAGAGTTGTTCCTAAGTCAACCCTTACTATACCATTTGGCACACTAGTTTTTACCTTTTATATATACCCTTCGAAATACCCAGGCCAACATTTTTAATAAGTTGCATCCATATTAAGAGGTAACAAGTGCAAATGATCACATACTTAAGATATGATGCTTGGCTACTACAAAAGTAATTAAGGTTCTTTTATAGGAAAATGAGTTATTCATTACAGTAATGTTTTTGAAAAATTCCTGCACTACTACCAACATAAATTTATCCATCTTTAAGTCAAACAAGAACTTTGTGTGACGTAGTATCTCATGAAAATATTTTTGGAACAGTCTATGTTTAACTCAACATCAAGTTAATTGAGGAGCATTCGTGTACAAGATCCACAAATGGTCAGATTTTGAATAAAAACTTATTCCTCAATTGCTGCTCTCTGAATATAGCTAAAGGCAGCACTGATGTAATGTTCCTGAAAATCAAGATACAAATCCAAACTTTGGCAGTTTTATCAAAATGTCCTTCATAATTAGTACTTCACTAGTTCTCAAAAATCTTACTGCTTTGTGTAACATTTTCAATACAGAAATAAAATACTCTTCAAATAATACACTTTAAAAATGATTAAGTTTTGCAAAATTAAATAGCATAAATTAAGCATATTAACATTTTTTGTTTTTGTTTTGTTTTGTTTTTTTACAACATGAAATAACCAATTTAAGAAAAACTGTAATGGACTAACTAAAAAACCACGATGTCACGATGTGAGGCACATTTAAATCCTCACATAGTATTGACCTTACAAAACCTACTAAAATAGTTTAAAGTTCTGTTGACTCTATTGATACAAAAAAGAAATTGCAAAAATGCTTAAGACTATATAAGATTCATCAATTACACAGGCACTTCACATGTAAACAATCTACAGTACAACTGAAAATAGTTTGGCACCAACCTATAATACTAAAAGAATTTAATAGAATGCCAGAGTTCGTTTTTTTCCTACTCATTTTTTTTCTAGAAAACTAAGAACAAAGATGAAAGAAGTTGTGTATAAACTAGAATTAGAAGTGTATTAAATAACTCAAATATAGAATTGTTTTAAATGGCTAAAAAAGATTACCATTTTCCAGATGTTTACTAGTATGTTATGATGTAAAAAAATTAAACCTAATGTGATTATTAAATTGGATACATATTTTAAATTGAGTATCAATCTGCATTTTGAAAAATAACCAAGGTTATTAACTGATAGTAAAAAGAAAATTTGAATTCATCAAAAACTCTTATTAAATTAATCCAGTTTTCCCCCAAAAGAAGCTTGGGCAATTCAGTTTCAATTTGATGTTTTAATGTAATTTTTGTAAAAACCCTAAGGCTTGACCTAAGGCAAATGATTTTTGACTGGACATTTTTATTCATGAATTTGAGATATCTAAAATTGCTTCAAATAAATGAAACTACACACTTATAATTTTAAAAATGTTATCAAGCCATAGAAAGTTGAGATGCCTTGGTCGTAGGTAATTCAAGGAGGGCCTGAACCGTGACGCCAACTTTCACAAGACCTCGTTCTTCCAAAATATGATGAGGCAAACAGAGTCTTTCCTGGAAAAGAAAAAAAAAAGATATTTGAACATTCAATATTTTGTGTGTGGTTAAACTTAAGTTGGAATCGGATTGTTTTTTCTTGTGTGTGTGTGTGCAGTGCTGGGGATGGAACCCGGGGCCTCACATAGGTTGCCAAAGGCTCTACCACTGAGTTACATCCTCAACCCTCAGAATCAGATTTTTAAAGTATACTTTCTGTAAAACTTCAAGTAAAAAATGCACAATTCTGTTTTCTCTAGTAAATATTGTAATCTAATGTGTTTTGGTTCTTAACTTACACTAAGTAAAGGATTATAGAGGCTGGTCTTTTCTGAAATGCTATCACTTTACAACTAAACCTCTTTCTCTACACAGAAAATATCTGTAAAGGAAGAGGTCACCACTCCTGCATTTCCCATTCACTACTCAACCACTGCTATTTTACAGCTGCCTCTAAAGAATCTACCCACTAAAGTTACTCTAGAAAAAAAAAAAATCAGCAATGTCTTCTTAAATGTTAAATGTTGCACATGGCTACTTGACTGCTATATCATTTTGAGCCTTTAATTAATGCCTTTCTTGAAACCTTACCTCTTCCTTATGTTGTATGACCTCATTCTTTTTATTTCTTCAACTTTTCTGACAGTAAATTGTGCAATAGCTTTCATTAGCTTTCATCGATCCCATTCTAATATCCTAAATGCTTCCAAGGATTCTGTTGTCACTTTCTTCTCTTTTTACACTGTACCCATTCCTTGGTATTTTCATTTATTCTCTTAGTTTTAATTATCCCTCATAATGACTTCCAAATCTTCATTTCCTCCCCAAATCTCTCTATCAAGCAAATGCCAACTAAACAGCCAAACATGTGTCCAATAAACATATAAAAATCAATATGTCCACAACAGAACTACTTCTACTAAATTAGTTTATCCTTCTGTATTTTATATCTTGGTCAGTAAAAAACTATTCAATTTCTACCAATATGAACATAGGAATCATAATAGCTTTCCCTATCTTCCTTACTCTCTTAATCTATTCATCAAATACCACTGATGATATCTTTAAAGAGTTCTCAAAAACTATGCTGTGCACAGAGGTACATGCCTGTAATCTCAGAGACTTGGAAGGCTGAGGCAGGAGAATTGTAAGTTCAAGGCCAGCTTCAGCATTGTAGCAAGACCCTATCTCAGAATAAAAAATAAAAAGCATTGGAGGTGGAGCTCAGTGGTAACATGCCCCTGGGTTCAATCCCCTGTACTTCAAAACAAACAAAATAAATAAAAGAGTTCCCTAAAAACTATTTTCTCATCTCCATTTTTATTGCTCCATTTAGTGTTCTCATGGTATTTTACATACTTATTCAAATCACCACTGAAGAGTATAATGAGGAAAGGAGAAATGTTTCAAATCAGGGACTTTAGTACCTACCTTAGAAACTAGAAAAAGAGCAAATTAAATCAATGCCAAATAGAAAGAAGGAAACAATGAAGATGACAGAGAAAAATGCTAGAAAGAAAAAAAAATATCAATGAAACCAAAATGTAGTTCATTGAGAAGAATTTTAAAAATTCATAAGCCTTTATTTAAGCCAATCAGGAAAAAGAGACTTAGCAATATCAGTAATAACAAAAGTGACATCACAAGATATTCTACAAATACAATGATAGTAAGGAGATACTATAAACAATGTTATAAGATAAATTTGACAAATTAGAAGAAATGGATAAATTCTCTGAAAGATAAAATATACTGAAACTCACACAAGAATAGATAACCAGAATATATCTCTATCTGTAAAAGAAATTTAAACTGTAGTATAAAACATTTCCACAGGGGCTGGGAGTATAGCTCAGTTGGTAGAGTGCTTGCCTTGCGTGCATAAGGCCCTGGGTTCAATGCCCAGCACCACAAAAAAAAAAAAAAAAAAAAAAAAAAAAAAAAAAAAGTTCCACAAAGAAAATCCCTGGCCTAGATAGACTATTCATAAATTTCATTAGATGAAAGAAATGATATCAATTCTGCCCAAATGTTTAAGAAAAATCAAGAGGAAAGGAATACACATTCCAGGAAGTTGGCATTACCTTAATACCAACAAAGACATTAAAAGAAAACTAAAAACCAGTATCCCTATAAACATACAAGCAAAAATCTAACAAAATTTTAATAAACTGATCCAATAATATAAAAAAAGCAATAACAACATCAAGAACAAAACTCATCCCCTACTATCCCCCCTCCCCTCCCCTCCCATCATCTCTCTCTACCTCATCTGCTGTTGTTCAATTAAAGGTAGCAGAATACAACAGTCACTAATATGCCATTATGTAAAAATGTGAGTGTGTAACCAATGTGATTCTGCAATTTGTATTTGGGGTAAAAATGGGAGTTCATAACCCAATTGAGTCAAATGTATGAAAGAAGATATATCATGAGCTTTGTGATGTTTTGAACAACCAATAAAAAAAAAAAAACCCACCATGATCAAGTGGGGTTTAATCTAAGAATGCAGGGTTGAACTAACATTTGAAAATCAATGAATGTGATTTATAATAGTAACAAACTAAAATGAAAATAACATGCTCACATCAGTTGATGAAGAAAAAGCATTTGATGAGTTCATTTATTCAGGGACGGGGTAGGGAGTTAGCAATGCTGGTGGAATGTGATGGACATCATTATCCAAAGTACATGTATGAAGACACAAATTGGTGTAAACATGCTTTATATACAACCAGAGGTATGAAAAATTGTGCTCTTTATGTGTAATATGAATTGTAATGCATTCCTCTGTCACTTATTTAAAAATAAAAGATAAAATAAAATAAGATTCATTTGGTAAGAACTTTAGGAAACTAGGAATGTAAGAGTACTTCCTAAACCTCATACAGATCATCTGTGAAAATCTCACAGCTAACATCGTACTTAGGGGTGAAAGACTGAAATTGTCCTAAAAAAATCAGAAGACAAGGATGTCCATGTTTGCCATTTGTATTCAACATTGTGCTAGGATATCTGGCCAGGGTAATCAGACAAGACAAGATAAGACCAGAAAAGACATTCAGATCAGAAAGAAAGAAGAAAAGCTGTTTCTATTCATAGAAAATATGAACAACCATATACAAAATTCTGTGAAATCTACAAAAAGCTACTAAAACTGATAGGTACATTTAGCAAGATTGTAAGATATAGATTAATATATAAAGACTGATTATATTTCTATATATTAGAAACAAAGAGTGAGATATTAAATTACAACTGAACAATCACATACAACAGCATGCAAAATACGAAAGTATAAAATACTTCAGGACAAATACACAAGATCTATACAGTAAAAACTACAAAACATTGTTGAGGGAATTAAAGAATACCTTAGTAAGGATATACTTGGTGTATGGAAAGACTCAATATTGTTATCATTCCACCTATGTTGTTCTATATGTTAAACATAACTTCTATAATAATCTAATTTTTAAAAAATTTTTGTGTAGAAGTTGGCAAAATATTCTAGATTTATATGGAAATATAAAAGACCAAGAATAGCCAAAATAGCTATAAAAATGAAGAAGAAAGTTAGAGTGCTAATACTATTTGATTTTAAAATGTGTAGTAAGCAAGATGTTGTTTTACCAATGTACATATAGGGAAAAAAATGTCAATGGAACAAAATAAAGAATCCAGAAACAGACTCACAGATAAGTGGACAAATGGTTTTTGATACAGAGGCAAAGGAAGATGAATGGAGAAAGAATAGATTTTTAAACAAATTTTGCAGGAAAAACTGAATGCAGGGAAACTCCTCAAACTCATGAAAGGGCATCTACAAAAAAAAAGCACAGTTGATATCATACTAAAAGATGAGAGATTAAATGCTTACAATCAAGAACAAAGTGGTGCATACCTGTAATCCCAGTGGCTCAAGATGCTGAGGCAGGAGGATCACAAGTTCAAAGTCAGCCTCAGCAACTTACTGAGGGACTAAGCAACCTAGGGATCCCCTATCTCTAAATAAAATAGAAAAAAAGGGCTGGGGATGTGGCTCAGTAGTTAAGTGCCTCTGGGTTAAATCCCTGGTACCAAAATAAATAAATAAATAAATAAATAATGTCGATAGGAAATAAACAATTGAGAGTCCTTACATTTATGGTCAACTAACTTCTGACAAGGGTACCAAGACAATTCAATGAGAGGAAGAAGAGTCTTATCAATAAATGGTGCTAGGAAAATAAACATCTGCATGTAAAAGAATGAATTTGGAACACTACCTCACACCATGCACAAAGCTGTACTAAAAAAGGATCATAAACCTAAATGTTAAGCACAAAACTATAAAACTTTTAGAAGAAAATGTAAATCTTCATGACCTTGAATTAAGTAATGTCTTCTTAGCTATACTATCAAAATCACAAGAAACAGAAGAAAAATGAATAAACTGTATCTCAACAAATAAAAAACTTTTGTGCTGCAAATGATAACATTAAGAAAGTGAAAAGACAACCCACAGCATAGGAGAAAATAAATGCAAATCCTGTACCTCATAAGTGATTTGTATTTGGAATATATAAAGAATACCCATGACTCAATAACTATAAGATGAATAATCCAATTAATAAATGGATGCAGGTTTTGAATACAAATTTCTTTAATGAATATGCACAAATTATCAATAAGCATATGAAAAGATGTTCAACATCATTTACTATTAGAAAAATGCAAATTGAAAATATAATGAGCTATTACATTGAACCTGCTACAATAGCTAGGATAAAAAGGTAGACAGTAACCATTGTTGGTAAGGATGAAGAGAAATTAGAACCCTAACTCATTGCTGGTGGGTATGTAAAATGGTGCAGCCACTTTGGAAAACATTTTGGCAGTTCTTCAAAAAGACGAACATAGTTACCTTGACCTAGTAATTCCACTCCTAGGTTTATAACCAGGAGAACTGAAAATAAGTGTCCAAATGAAAACTTGTTCTTAGATGTTCACAGCAGCATTATTTATAATAAATGATGAGTGGTAACAACCCAAATGTCCACCAACTGACAAATGGACAAACAAAATGTGGTATCTGCATACAATGGAATACTACTCAGCATTAATAAGAAATGAAGTACTGTTTTATGCCACAACACAGAAACCCTGAAAACATTATACTAAGTGAAAAAAGTCAGACACAAAAGGCTCCATAATGTATGATTTCATTATATGTAATGTTCAGAATAAGCAAATACAAGGAGGCAGAACAGGAAGGGATAGTCAATGCGTAAGGGGTTTCTCTCTAGGGTAACAAAAATATTCTACACTTAGATTATTATGAATGTTACCCAATTCTGTGACTATACTAAAAACCATTTAATTGTATGTTTTAAATCAACGAATGCTATGTATGTTAATTATATTTCAGGAAAGATGTTAAAAGAACAATCAATGCATGAGCCCAATCCCAGGCTGAAAAAAGAACTTTAGCTTTGACAATATGCAAGAATTAACTCAAAATTGATCATATACATAAAACGTAAAACCTAAGATTATAAAACTTCTAGAAGTAAACAGGAGGAAATATTTGTTACTGTGGGTTATGCAAAGATTTCTTAGGTTTGAGAAAAAAAGATAATCCACTAAAAAAAGAAAAAAAAAGACAAACTGTACTTCAAAACTTTAAAATGTCTGCTCTTTGAAAGACACAGACAATCCAAAAACTAGGATACAGCATCTGCGAGTCACAGGTCTTATGAAGAACTTGGTCCATAATTTATGAAGAACAACCCAATTTTAAAAATAGATAATTATTGGGCTGGGACGTAGCTCGGTGGCAAAGCACCTGCCTTGCATTCACAAAGCCCTGGGTTCGACCCCGAGTTTAAAAAAAAAAAAGACCAAAAAAAAAGAGAGAAAAATACATAAAATATTTTAAAAATCTATATTAAAAGGCAAGTTATAGTAAGTAATAATAATAGATAAAAGGTTAGAAAATACACTTCCAAAAAGAAGATACACAGATGGCAACTAAGTACTTGAAAAGATGATCAATACTGTTAGTCTTTAGGGAAGTGCAAATTAAAATTGTATTGGGAGGCCAATAAATACCTATTTACAATGACTAAAAACTTAAAAAAGGTCAGTCATCCAGAAGTGGTGAGGATACGGAGAAAATGAAATTTCATATACTGCTGATAATACTGTGAAATGGTACAACTGGTTTAGAAGAGAATTTTGTACTTAAAATGTTAAGCACCTACCTACTAAAGGCTGCAGGTATTCCACTGCCAGGTATTTACTAAAAATTAAAGAATACAAATATACACACAAAGACTTATACACAACTGTACACAGCAGCTTTATTTTTATAACCCCTAAAACTGGAAACAATCCCAATATCTACCAACAGGCCAATGGATCAACAAATTGTGAAATTCTACTCAGAAACAAAACAGAATAGCCTATTTAAATATGCAACAATATTGACATGTCTTAAAATAATCATGCCAAGTAAAAGAAAAAAAAATCAACACATTGTATTAGTGCATTAATATAAAAACTCTAGAAAAATGCAAACTAATCTATTATGTTATAAAGCCAATTAGTGGTTGCCTAGAGAAGGAAGGATTGCAGAGGGAGAGGAGGAAACTTTTGAGGATAATGGATATGTTCATTACTTTGATGGTGATGATGATTTCATGGTGTATGTATATATCAAAATTTATTATGGCTGAGGATGATAGAGTGCTTGCCCAGCATGTGTGAGGCCTTGGGTTCAACATCCCAGCACCACATATCCCCAAAATGGATAAAATCATATACCTTATTTACATGTCCTTTATTTTACACCTATTATATCACAATAAGGATGTTAAAAACTAGAAAATATCCTAGAACAAAAAGAATTAAGTGAAAAAGATTGTATGTTACCACTTATGTGTTCATGGAAACAAAATTCTTTTTTTTTCTTTTTTTCTTTTTTTTTTATTAGTTGTTCAAAACATTACAAAGGAAACAAAAAGTGGCTCCAGTAGCATAATCGGTTAGCGCGCAGTACTTATATGGAAACAAAAATTCTTAAAATGAAAATGCAAAATAAGAAAATAAATGTAATGTAATAATAGCTGGAAAAAAACTGTCCTAAGTTTTCTATTTTCTCATTAAGAGTAAGGGCACAAAAAAGAATTAACCAAGATCTTTAATAATTAAAAATTTAAGGGCTTGGGTATAGCTTAGTTAGTACAGTGCTTGCCTCACATGCACAAGGCCCTGGGTTCAATCCCCAGCACCACATCATACACACACAAAATAAATAAATAAATAAATAAATATTTAAAACATCATATGTTAAGCATAGAAAAAAGGTAATAATAATTCCTGCATTACATATACACTACATTTGCTCCCTTGAAGAAAGAGGCTAAAATGGAATCTAAAGACTAGATTATGATAACACTGTTCAAAAGACCTAACAAGCACAATTGTTCTCTGTTTACAGCGTGATTTCCCTCACCAGTCAGTCATGTTAAGGTTGGGTTTGTAAAACTTTTTGTTTTAAATGCAACATTTTTATTAAACATTTTTGTAAATTAGGGTCTAATTTCCAATTTCCAACCTTAATTTCCAATATATATTTATAATACTGCTTTTGTAACAGACCAACACTCTGGAAAGACATATTTCACAGAATTGCTTTTACCTTCCCTCCCTAATCTTTTAGGGAGCCATCTTTTTTTTTTTTTTAAAGTTGTAGATGGACACAATATGTTTGTTTTACTTATTTCTTTATTTTTTTTATGTGGTGCTGAGAATCAAACCCATGCCTCACACATGTGAGGCAAGTGCTCAACCCCTGAGCTATACAAACTTTTACATGGTAGTCTAAACTCCTGAAAGAGGCCTCTGAAATGTTTCCTCTCTCCTCAGCTTCTAGGAATTGACTTGCAGAAAGGCAGTGCAGCTATCTGAAAGGAAAATGGCAGGTTGAAGCCAGGATCCCTTTCAATGAGGAGGAAAACAAGGAAAACAGGAGCCCAGGAAAGAAAGACCTGCCTATTATCTCATGTGGCCTCCTTTTCCCCCATAAAAACTCTTCAGGCGGGCTGAGGATGTGGCTCAAGTGGTAGCCCTGGCATGTACGGGGCGCTAGGTTCGATCCTCAGCACCACATAAAAGTAAAATAAAGATGTTGTGTCCACCAAAAACTAAAAAATAAATATTAAAAAATTCTCTCTCAAAAAAAAAAAAAAAACTCTTTATGCCCTTGAGCCCTCTAAGAGAGATTTCAAGGGGGAAGGAATCCTCTCTGTCTTCTTCGGGGCTGACTTTGAATAAACCCGTTTCTTTCCACTAATTTTGGTCTCCCTAGTCTTTGGATGAGCATCGAACAATAGAACCTTAAATTCGGATAAAAATTTAATCATTAATTTTATAACACTGTAATTATTATGTGAAACACAAGCTAATTTCCACAAATTTCAAAGTTTGCCCTTGCAGATATTATCATACTAGGCACTAACATTTTCAATTAAATAAAGCTTAAAATGCTGTTACACTAATGCCAATCTTCCAGTCAGAGGTCTATCCATTGATTAATAGAGGAATCTAAATGTTCCCCAGCAGGGAAAAAAAAAAAATGATAGTAGCATTGCCATTACAACCAAACTGTAATATGGCTACTTCGCATGGTTAGTTAACTTTTCCATAAGATAGCTGTTTTATAAATTATTTTAAAAACAACTTGAAAACATTTTTTACACAACTTCTGCAATTATCTACAGCAACATAGTAAAAAGAAGGTACAGTAACAGCTGCTACTTTCAAACTGGAAAACTTATAACAATAGCTGAGTCAGCTATTACCATGATAACCTGGTTAAGCTATTTCTCCATCTCAACCGCCCAAAGGCAATCACCTCATGCTGATTAGAGAAGCTAAACAGAAACTGCCCGCCAAAGCCCTAGCTCCTGGCACCAGGATGCCAAAAGAACCTGAAAAAACAGATTTGTAACTCCACACAGTCCGGTGTATATGCATATCTCTGAGCTCCCCGCTTTTGTTCTTTTTTCCTATTCAATACTAAACTTCTATGTGTTCAGGGAAGGCAAATTAGCTGTGATCCCAGTTTATATGAAAATACAAATGAATTCATTTTTTATATCATTTTTCTCTTAATTGTAGTATAGGTGGGCAACCAAATCCAGCCCACGGAACCCCCAGAGCCAAGCCTCT
The DNA here is from genome assembly GCF_045843805.1 of Urocitellus parryii. Taxonomy (NCBI): domain Eukaryota; kingdom Metazoa; phylum Chordata; class Mammalia; order Rodentia; family Sciuridae; genus Urocitellus; species Urocitellus parryii. The sequence goes on along the minus strand of NC_135547.1, from coordinate 34,778,764 downwards.
GGGTTGGGGGGGTGGGGATTAACACCAAGAGACAGTATCATTGTTCATATTTTGAAAACATTATTAAATGCTATTTTGAAGACTCTAATTTGCATGCAACAAATTAATATTTAAATAATCATTCTGTTGGATAAATAATTACCTGTGAGACACCCAACTTTTTACAAGCATCAAGAAAATTTTCTACATTTCTTCGACATTTTGCCATGCTCAGCTTGGGCTGTAAAGTAAGGTTGGGGGAAGAAAGGTTTATTTTCAAGCATTTTTATACAGAACTTAACCAAAACTGAAATTTTAATTTATTGAGGTATAGTCTATTATTTAAAGACCATTATAGGAAGCTATATTTTCCTGTGATAAATAGAAAGCCCAGTGGTCCATTTTTAGAATATAGTATTTAGCCTTAATTGGATCCAATTGTAGCCATATTAATTTTAGCCCTTCCCTTTTCCCATCCCAATTTTAAAATTAGCTAATCATGTAGATTAGAACCCCCAGCTCCTCCAATCAAAAGCAAAGGGCAGCACTGCATTAAGGATAAAAACTGCCTGCCCAGGCGTGTATACTAGACAGGTTCTGGTAGCATGCCCTTCTGGTAGGAGTAAATGCCTTGTCCACCCACTTTTGAGCACTGGTGTTTGATTTCTTGTGGCACCTCAGTATTTCTAACATTCCTTTGGAGAACTATAGACAAAACTTACCACTGCTGGTGATGGTACATGAATACTAGCTACAGAGCGTGGCCTTATATGATTGGCTAAATGGCAAAGGACAACCCCATCCATCAGTGCAGCTCCAATGTCATCAGGCAAAATAACTTTTAACCTGGATTCAAGATTCTATAAAGAAATGGATACAAATCAAATATTTTACCTAAGCATATATTAAATATTTATATTACTAATTGTTATTTAATCAAAAAATTTTCAAGAACATTGAAAATAAACCCATATACCTCACTAATTTTTCTAAGTTAAACCCATTTCTATAAAGCAAGTCTTTTTTTTTTTTGTCTTTTTTGGAACTGGGGGTCAAACCCAGGGCTTTGCAAGTGCAAGGCAGATGCTTTGCCACTGAGCTACATCCCAGCCCTAAAGCAAGTCTTAAAGGTCAATCTGACTTACATTGCGAAGTTGTCTTATTTGCTCTCGTTCTTCCCTTAAGTGTTCCATCTTTCTTCTCATTGTAAATCCTGGATCCGCAGCCCCATATTCCTGGCGAGATGAGCGGCTAAAAGCTTTATAAAAACAGAAATTTACCAACTTATTTCAAAGCTAATTAAAGGAAAAACCACTGATGGAGAAAGAAGCATGAAAAAAAGAATCAGTACAAAATTACATAAATCACTATGACTTATTAATACATTCAAAATATTTTCCAAGTGTATCTTTGAATACCACCTGTATAACTGAAAGCAACAGAGAACAAAAGTATAATGATTTCTATCACCGACACATGTTCTTACTTAAACATGTTATTAGAAACTTATGATCCAGGTTAAATATGAGTACTGAACATATGTCAACCTTTATCTTTAAAGATAAAAAGGAAATTATTTTTGAAGGTCAATATAGTTATTCAGGAATAAAAACTATAATTCAATACCTTGCCAAATAACATGGATCCATTTTTCTTTTGGGTTTGCCAAATGTGAAAAGATCCCTTTTTAAAAAACTATAATATAATGGAGTGTTATAATTTCAAACAGTGTTTGGTCTGCTGGCAGAGGGGGTCATTCTAACAGTAGTCACAGCATAGTAGAAATAAGACTGCAGTATATCTAAGCCAAAGAGCTGAGGTTTCAGGAGCTTGAAGGTAAAGAGGAAGAAAGAAATGAGAATGGGAATTGGAAAGACAAGTTTAAGAGAAAATCACTTTTAGGAGAGGGGAAAGAATCTATGGTATAATTAAAACTATGGATATTACAAATGGATATTATATGGATATTACAAAGCTGGGATATTACAACTTGAAACATAACCAATTAATTTGATTTAAAGAACATATATTTACCTGATCTAGGCTTTAAGCCAAAGGGACCATGTGAAAAGCCATCAGTTCTGTCATATTCCTAAAAACAGAAAACAAATAAAACCCCTTTTCTTTCAAATAATCAAGATGCTTATTCATATCCATTCCAATTTGAAGAATTACATATTTTTTCCATGACAAGTGGAAAAGAGAAAGGCAACTTGCATTTCAATTTAAGCTGATTTTACTTTTAAAGGGTCAATAAATACTTGCTAGCTGACCAGCCTACATATGCCTTTAAATACTGTCTCACAGTATGAGGAAAAAGAAATTATTAACCAAAGTATATAAATAGATATTATTTTTTGAAAAAATGAATCAGATTAAAGTCTCCAAAATAGTGAAGTATGCTTCAATGAAGAGATATGTGAATTTACCAACTCACTATCTATGTGTTTTTTGTTTGTTTGTTTGTTTTTGTGGTACTGGGGAGAGAACCCAGAGGCCCTATGCCACTGAGCTGCATCCTTAGCCCTTTTATTTTATTTTACTTTTTTTTTTTTTTTTTTGGTACTGGGGATCAAACTCAGAGCTTTGTGTAGGCAAGGAAAGCACTCTACCAACTGAGCTATATCTCCAGCACCTTATTCCACATTTTTTACTGGTGCATTATAGTTATGCACAATGGTGGGATTTGTTGTTACATATTCATACATGCATACGATATAAAATATAATTTGGCCACTATCTCTCCCCTGCACTTTCCTCCTTCCTCCCCTTCTCTCACCCCCTAGTTCCTTTCTTTTATTCTACTGATTTTATTTTTTGTTTTGGGACAGGCTCTTGCTAAGCTGTGGAGGCTGGTCTCGAACTTGTGATCCTCCTCCTCAGTCCCTGGGACCAATCTTCATATTTACATTAACAGGAGTTGCAGAATGATTGAGGATGATAAATTATTATCTTCTCTATTTGAATGCATTATTTCAAAGTGCTTCTATATACTGTGGTATGCTGGGACAATATATGTGTTATATTAAACAAATCTGAACTTTGAGTCAGAAAGCTCAGGCTCTGTCTTAAACACACTTAATTTTTCTGTGATTGATTTTTTATCTTTCAAATGAAATTTCTATGAAGAATAAATAAGGTAACTGTTAGGTAGAACTTGACATAGGCAACACCATTTTGAAACATACTCCATCTTAGAACAAGAGTCACCTCACAGTCACTGTGGCCTGACCTTAAACTCCAGACATACTCCATCATCATGAAAAGAAACCACAAACACTCCGTCATCATACAAAAGAAAATTGTTAGCTGAAATCCTGAAAACACCTGGTCTGACAAGGAACAGTGACCACCTCAAAGAATGGAGGTGTCCACCATAAGGACCCTTCCATACCCTTCCCTGGCCAACCCCTAACAACAGCCTAATCCCTTCACTCCTTCCCCTATATCCACCCCAGGCTGTAAGTAGAAGAGGGGTCGCAGCCTCCACTGGGCCACTCTCTGCGGGTTTATCCCAAACAAACCTGTATTACTGTTGAGCCACCTCTCATCTCTTTATTTCCTTTATTCCTTTTTTCCTTACAGCAAATACATGAAAGTACTTTGTAAATTATGAAGGGATAAAATAATGTAATCTTATTACATTATTAGTGGCAACTTATTTAATTTGTACAACTCTGGGAAGTAGGCAGGGTCTAGGCTCTAATCACTATTCTGCCATTTATTAATCATGCTTTTTGGGAAAATTATCTGTCTCTTCAGCTATAAAATGATGAAGATGACACCTAGTCATGGGACTAATTTTAGGTTCAAACATATTAGTAACACTTTGCTAAAACACTACACTAATTAGTTTTACCATTTCCTTCCTTCTTTTTTCTTGTTCTTCCCCCACCCCCCTCCTCTACTGAGGATTGAACCCATGGACATTCTACCACTGAGCCACATCTCCAGCCCTTTTTTTTTTTTTGAGAAAGGGCCTTGCTAAATTGCTGAGGGTGGCCTTGAACCTGTGGTTCTCCTGCTTCAGCTTCTTGAATCACTGGGATTACAGGTATTTGCCACTGGGCCTAGCCTGCCATTTTCTTTTCACATAAAATTGAAACAATTGGAATTCTGTAGATTATTTGAATCTTCTGTCAATTAACATGATATGCAATTCAAGTTGAATGTTAGTTGATCTACAAAAACACATGCTTATCACTCTATCCATTCATACTTACTATTTGTCTTCATTTTTTGGTTAAATTGTTATGAATACCTTGCAAAAAATTCACTTATCTAAATGCAGCAAAAATATATTATAAAAGCAATATAACTTATCTGAGAAAATTGGCACTAATAGTCTTCCCTGTGAGCACCGACCTTAAAATCATAAAGCAGCTAGGCAACAAGGACTAATCACTCCTTATAAATTAAAAGATTTACAAAAGTATGTGACCAAGATTAATTCTAGAATATCCTAATTTAAAGTATTTTCTAAACACACATAAACCATTTTACCTTCCATACAAATAATTTAGAATTGTGTTTATAAAACTCATGCCCAGCAAGTCTATATAAAAGTTTTATAATGCAAATCACCCAAAAGAATAGATAGAGAATCCTGGCTCTCTACAACAGTAATGCCACTTATATAGAATGAAATACTTATTCAGTTAATTCGGACCATCCAAACATTTAGATAATATCCTGAACTCACCAAATGAATGCATATTTTTCTATTTAATACTGCCAATACACTTTAGAACACTAAGGTAATCTGAATAGAAGAGATACTGTTTAGAATGTTTTAAATTTAAATCTGTGGTAAAGCATGAAGTTAAACTAATTTAGAAGAATCGATCATTCAAACCTCCAGAATATTTAGTTGAGATTTTACAAACTGTGGTTTTCATAGATGGGCTCTCCTTGGGATCCCCTGCCCCTTAAGGAAATGTGTAACCTTTTGTCGATAGGAACAACCCACCTCAGGGATGTTTCTCGTGGAAAAAGGAAGTTTCTCTTGCATTGCTTTCAGACCAATTGGTTACAAAGAAAACCAATGGCCATTGCACAATGCTGTAGTGCCTTTTTCAAAGTAAAATTTTAAAGTTATTAAAATATGGATGAATCAGAAAGCACACATTTCATAGAAGTGCCTTATTTTCTATGATCTACAGATAGTTTCCACAGAAAATCACAGATAAGTGATATTTACCATGAATATTTATTTTTAAAATATATTATAGACTAGAAATTTGTACATACTGACCTATCATAGATTTTAAAATAGAGGTGAATACTTCATGAAAAAAAAAAGAAAAAGATGAAATTAAAGAGAAAGAGGCAAGGAAGAACCCCATGTAAAACAAAGAAAACATATAAAAAACACATACAAACATTTAAAACATATAAAAACAGAACTTGTACCTCAGATGATACTGGAGATTGTGGTGACATATTAGCATTATCACTGTCTTGCTAAAATATAAAAATAAAAAGATGAAAGATGAAATTAAAATATAAAACAATGATTTAAACATATAAAAGGAAACCTGAAAATTGTTTTGCTCAACTGCTAAAGGAAGAGTCTAGATTATACCATCTAACATCTTGCAACTCAAAATGTGTTCTGTGAACCAACAGCATAGGCATTCTCTGAGAGTTTGTTGGAAATGCAGAATCTGAGGCCCCAACCAATACCAAATCAGAATCTACATAAAACTCCCAAGTAATTCATTAATTATTTTAAAGTTTGAGAAGTACTATCTACACACAAGAGTAATGATATGTTACAATTTGAGACATGTAAATGATGACATGCAAAAGTTCCATCACACCAAATTATGTGTATCAATATATTCCTAGAAATACTTAATTGAATAAATCATGAAATGGTCCATAATTTTTGAATAACTATTCTACTGCCGACCACATACAAAATCTTGACATTCAACCTGTAATGTGCACAACACATTGAACATTTACTCATTCAACAAATGATTATGATTAGCTACTATGTCAGACACTGGAAGACACTGGAAGTATTGATTTTTTTTTTCCTTTTGGTACTGAGGACTGAATCCAGGGCCACTTTACCAATAAACCACATCCCCAGCCCTTTTTATTTTTATTTTTTAATTTTGAGACAGGGTCTTACTAATTTGCTGTGGGTCTTGGTAAGTTGCTGAGGCTGACCTTGAACCTATGGTCCTCCTGCCTCAGCCTCCAGAGCCTCTGGGATTACAGGCCTGCACCAGTGCACCCAGTTACAGGAGTAATGAAATTTAGTAAAATATTATCTTTGAAGAATCTCTCAATGTAGAGGGAAAATAGATTTATGTGTGCAGATAATACAACATGCTTAACCCTATGCATGGGATATTATGAGGCACAGATAAAAGGACTTTGGGGAAGAGCAGGGATGAAAGAAGGCTTAACCACTGAGTCACATCCCCATCCCATTTTAGTATTTCATTTAGAGACAGAGTGTCACTGAATTGCTTAGGGCCTCACTAAGTTGCTGAGGCTGGCTTTGAACTTGCAATCCTCCTGCCTTAGCCTCCTGAACCACTAGGATTACAGGCATGCACCACTGCCCCGGCAAAGTTGAATATTTCTTAGCAAGGGAATGGCCCACTTGTATTTGTGGTCTTTGAAACAATCATTCTGGTTGCAGTGAGGAAAATAGACTGGAGAATGGAAGAAGAGCAAGGAAGCTACTGCAGTAATGCAAGAAAGAAGTGATGAGGGCTGTGCAAGGGCAGCAACAGTGAAAAGGAAGGTGGAGAAAATGTATACAAAATATTTCAGTTCCAAAAAATAAATAAATGAACAAAACAGTAGGTCTTGGTGACAAATAGTAAGGCAGATAGGACAAAAATGGGTATGAGGAGACAGGAAGAGTGGCTAAACTGAACCTCTAACTCAGGGTCCAGAAAATGTTTTCTGTAAAAGATTAGGGAGTAAATATTTTAAGTTCTGTGGACCATATGATGCCTATAGCAATGGTTCAAATCTGCAATTATAATGCAAAAGCAGTCATAGGAAAATAGAGGGCCACATTAGGCCCTGGGCCATAGTCTTTTAATTTCTGCTTTAACTGCTGGGTAAATAGTGGATTCCACTCACTCAGTAGATCTCAACCTTAGCTACCCATTAAACTCACACGGGAAACTTTAAACACATCATTGTCCAGGCTACTCCACATTGTACCATGGGTCAATTAAATCCAAGTGTCTTGGGGTGAGACCCAGGCATAGGTATTCTTTAACGCTCACCAGGTGATTTCGATGTATAGCCAAGGTTGAAAAATGCACCACTGAAAAACTGTGCTATGAAGCAAAGATGAAAAACAAAAATAAAAATAAAACCATGCTGAGTCCTAAGTATGATGGATATAAGATTATAAGGACCTGAACTATGGGCATGTGGCACATACCTGTAATTGATAGGAGACAGACAGACATGAATGGTGGGAACACTAGGTTAAGGGAATAATTCTATAAACATGCTTTCTTTTCCAAGAAGCAATTTACCTGCAGTACTGCCTGGCTTAAGCCCATAGGATATGCTATATTCTTCAGAAAACAACCTGTTATCTGCAGGAGAAATGCAGGCCAGAGTGTAAGTTACCCTGAAGAGGGAGACTTTTGTAATTCTTACACAGACCGGATCCCAGAATTCAGGGAGATAAGGATAATTCTTCCTTACCATAAAATCTCTAAGAATTTATGTTTAAGAATCTTAATTAGAACCAGTCAGTCCAGGCCAAAGTGACCTAGAGTTGTCATGGCAGTGGAGACTTGAAAGTCTGATGTCACTCTGTTGTCAGTCAAAAATCAAGAAGTGGATCTTGGTGGAATTCTCTGGAAACTTCTCAGGATCCCCAATAAAACTAGAGTGCAGGAGAGCCATGCTGTTCCTCTCCAAGAGGACCTACTCTCTCCCTTGAGAGTGTCACCTTTCCCATCCCTTTTAATAAACTAATTTCTGCTACTCTGAGTGACATGTCTGAAATCTTTCTGACTTGATGAAAAGAACTGGGGTATGAAGTGGGAGTCTTTCATGCTGCCTCCATTTTCTGGAAGGCCCCACCCTGTAACATAATCACAGCAATTCAGGAGGCTGAGGCAGGAGGATTGCAAGTTCAAGGGCAGCCTCAACAACTTAACAAGACCCTGTCTCAAATTTTTTTTTAAAAATTGAATAATAAAAAGGGCTGGGTACCATGTAGGTTGGTGATAGTGTGTCCCTAGGTTCACTCCCCAGTACCACTAAATAAATAAATAAATAAGATTACAAGGGCAGGAGGCTCATGGGAGAAGTGGGAACTAGAGACAAACCTGAGAAACTTTTTTTTTTTTTAATATTTATTTTTTAGTTCTCGGCGGACACAACATCTTTGTTGGTATGTGGTGCTGAGGATCGAACCCGGGCCGCACGCATGTCAGGCGAGCGCGCTACCGCTTGAGCCACATCCCCAGCCCAAACCTGAGAAACTTTGAGAGCTGATAAAAGTACTCTAGAGACCATATAGTGGACTATGATCTGGGGAACAATAATATTTAAGGGACACACTGTGATCTTGCAGAACTACTGTAATGGAAAGAAAGGGGGCAGATATATAGCTTTTGGCATTACTATCTTTTATTCATCTCAGTAAATTCTACTGGAAAGGACATGGAGAGACATTGGTATTTGGTCTAGGAAAAAATAAATCGTCTAGCTCTATTATTTTGCCGTGTGTGTGTGTGTGTGTGTGTGTGTGTATGATGTTGTTGTTGTTTTTGACACAGAGTCTCACTAAGTTGCTTAAGGCCCTCGCTAATTGCTGAGGCTGGATTTGAAGTTGTGATTCTCCTGCCCCAGCCTCCTGAGTCACTGGGATTACAGTTGCTGCCACCATGCCTAGCTGCCCTGTGTGATTTTATTTGCTAAAATAAAGGTGTTTTCAGAAGCCCTGCCAAGTAACCAACATCAAAATAACTACCAATTTCTCCAACCCAAAACTACACAAAACTTAGATATTTAAGATAATAAAAATGTAATATTTCAACATTGTTAGGCTGCTGCATTAGAAAATTTTGTGGCAATGTATAAACTGAAAAATCCAACTTAAAATTCTAAATAGTGAACACAGTTTGTAGAAAGAGTTCCTAAAAAATTTTCAATTCACTACAATGCTGATTTAGAAAGATAAAAGATGGGAACAGGTAACAAAATCAAAATTCATGGATTATAGGGTTCAAGACAAATGATAATAAAATGATAATAAAATTCAAAACTATTAGAAACTGTTTTCTAAGGGACATACAGACATTACACAATTAAACTAATAATTATATAATGATGCTCTGAAGATTTTAGTATTGGAGAAAATCCATGCATTAAACTAATAACAAAGACACTGAAAGATGGACTACATTAAACTCTAATTGAGCCAACTAAATATGAAAAGTAAACATTTCAAATAAGTATATTACCCTCTTTTCCTCACCTCATCATTTTCATTGCCACTTGAGCTCTTCCTCGCTGATTTATACTGAAAAACATTTAAAATACATTATTTTTCTTGAACATGTGAATTCTCTACTAATAAATTATATGTGAGATTTATTCATATTTGGTACTTTATTAAATTACCTAATATTAACCTTAAGCATATAACCAGCTTAAACCATTCTACTGTTAACATAGATAATGCTTTCTATATGTAAAGCACTGTTCTAAGTACTTTAAATATAGCAAGTAACATTCCTTCCTAAGCCAATTGCACTTCCTATTCATTCAGGTTTAAGATCTGAGTATTGTCTTAGAATCTTCCTCTTTCTTATTTCACTATATTCAACTCATCATCAACTCAATTCATTTTGCCATCTCCGACTTACCTCTTCTGAATGTTTACAACTACCACACTATCCCAGACCCTCATAATCTCTCACCTGATCTATAATCTCACTATTCTAAGATGCCATCTATTGTCAATAAATCTACTAATTTCAAGTTTAAAAAGAGAACCGAATTAAATGTATATAATGATTATACAGTAATAGTAATAATGACAATAGCTAACATACTAGTGCTTATTATATAGCAGTGCCGACTGAAGTACCTTATAATCTTCCCAAAAGTGCTATTTAATCTTCATAACAATCCTATATATCCCAAGTACTATTCTCTCTGTTTGATAGTGAGAAACAGAGATAACATGCTCAATATATATATTAAAAAAATGGTAATATGTGACTAAATGCTTCTTAGAATTAAGGAAATACAGTAGACAATCACTGTAGTTTTTATTTTCTAATTCTTTCACATTGTAAATGATCCTAAAAATCAGTGGTATATTAACCTTCTGCTTACAACTCATGAGTGTCTTACTGAAAAGCTCTTGAGTTTTCAGGTATGTACAAATGTTTTGCATGCCATTACTTACCGTCCCCTTTATTTATGCAGCATTATCTCCCATGAGCCTTGGAAAAATAGATAACCTACCTGATATCAACCACAAACTGGGGAGTGAGTTGTGTTAGGAATTACAAATACAAAACATGCATTTCTGTCCTGTCTCCTTTGACAACTATGACTAATTACTCTTACCAGCTGATCCTAGACACAGACTCAAAATATACTTTCAACCCAGTGTTCCAAAGAGCCACTGGATAAAATTGGCATGTGTGAAAAAACCTATTTGCCAACCCATGGCAAGATGCTTTGATGGAGTCAATTATTTTTAGTTCTATTTTACTTCAAAGAGACAGTGATGTTTAAGTGAATAACAGATAATATTTGTTAAGTGATTACTCTGTGGCAAGAGCTGTTCTTATTTAAAAAATAAGTTGTTATAACAGTCCTGTGAAGGAATGTACAATCAGACTCATTTGTAGATGAAAAATAATAAATAACAAGACTACAAAACTTCCAAATTCACACAGTTAGTAGGTTGATTCTAAAAGCTCAGCCACTATGCTATACCCCCATTTTCAAATTCTGAATGATTACTAGCAATTTGCCAGGAATAAAGAGCTAATGGGCATTGTCAAAAGAGGGAAAGCACAAAGAAGTAAAAAGCACAGTCTATGTACAAGACAACGAGTAATACAGTGAGGCTACTGGGGAGAGTGAATTGTGGCAGGTCACCAAATGTAAAAAAAGCAGGTAAGAAATGCCCCACAAAGATTTTGAGAAGTCTAAATTTTATCTAATTATAACACAGAGCCAATAAAGAAATATACAAAAGGGCTGGGGATGTGGCCCAAGCGGTAGCGTGCTCGCCTGGCATGCGTGTGGCCTGGGTTCGATCCTCAGCACCACATACAAACAAAGATGTTGTGTCCACCGAAAACTAAAAAAAATAAATATTAAAATTCTCTCTCTCTCTCTCTCTCTCTCTCTCTCTCTCTCTCTCTCTCTCTCAAAAAAAAAAAAAAAAAAAAAAAAGAAAGAAAGAAATCATCACAATTTCTCAGACAAGAAACTATGAGTTGCTGGGCACGGTGGCACACACCTGTAATCCCTGCAGCTTGGGAGGCTGAGGCAGGAAGATCAGGAGTTCAAAGCCAGCCTCAGAAACCTAGTGAGATGCTAAGTAACTCAGCAAGACCCTGTCTCTAAATAAAATACAAAAAAAGGGCTGGGAGTGTGTTTCAGTGGTTAAGTGCCCCTGGGTTCAATCCCTGGTACCAAAAAAAAAAAAAAAAGAAAAAGAAAAGAAAGAAAGTATAAGGGTTCCAAAAGTAAGGGAAGTAAAGACAGACATTAATTGGAAAAATGATAATATAATTAACATAATTGTGACTGATCGGGTGAAGGGAATAAAAGAGGGAAAAAAAAATCAAGGAAGACTGAGGAATACAGCTTAGATATACCTGGGGATACAACTAGCATTAATCAAAATAAAGAAGAGAGGAGAAACAAGTTCAATCATGAGGGGATAAAGGGAGAAGAAATACTGAATTTTAAAATACATGCAAGCATCTAGACAATTAGAAATATAGGCTTAGAGACTAGATAAAAGTTATGGATGTAAATTTAGACTCAGTAGAATATAACCAACATCTAAAGTCATTAACAATCCAAGACATATTTTAGAGTAATAAAAAGAGGATTAAACCCTAAGAGTAAGCAGAAGAAAAGTCAAACAAAACATTAAAAAAAAAAAAAAAAACCAGGGACTAGGGTTGTGGATCAGTGGCAGAGTGCTTGTGTGAGGTACTGGGTTCAATTCTCAGAACCACATAAAAATGAACAAATAAAATAATGGTATTGTGTCCATCAACAACTTAAAAAAATAACAGAAGAGGGCTGGGAATATAGCTCAGTGGTAAAACTCTTTGCGGGGCATATGAGACCTTGAGCTCAATCCTCAATACTACAAAAAACAACCAACTAACCAACCAAAAAGATAAAAGAAAGATCAGGGAAGAAAACTGAGGTAGAAACCAAGAAAGGAGCTTTAAGAGGAAAATTTGGCCAATATTGTTAAATGTTATACTGGATTTTGCTGTTAGCAGGTATGCCTTAACCATATTTCAATCCAAAAATGGAGATGAAAGTCAGACTGTAGCGAGTGAAGGAGTGATCAGAAACTGAAGAACTAGAAACAAGTTTTGACTTAACAGACAGCAAAGGCAACAGCTGAAAAGGGAATCAGAGATAACAGTAGCACTGGGACTCAGAAAACACTATCCAAACTAGGGCATCCTAGGGGTCACTCTCCAACCTTCTCCAGCCCTCCTTTCTTTGTCTCTCTTTCTCCTCCAAAGAAGATCATAGAAACTAAATTCCTCTCCCCCATAGCAATGCATAAGATCTGAAAAGGTCACTCTCTTGACCTTCTTCCCTGAAGACCCTCATGTGACAGGCATCCAACCACATACTAGGTAAGGAGGAATATCATATAGAGACACAGGAGAGAGTCTGAACACGAGGCCTTCCTGAGGTAACCCCCAAGTTTATTACCATCAGATTATAACCCTATCTGTCCAGTCATGTTTCTGGACGACTATCCACTTCTTTCATCAGACTGAATATAAAAATACAGTTTTCCCTCAGTCTTTGGATCTTCATTTCTGAAGGCTCTGTGTCACATAAAACTTTTGTTAAATTTGTTATCCTCTTCTCTTGTTGATTTGTCTTTTGTTATAGGGATCTCAGGAATGACCCTTGCAATTGCTGAGAAAAGGTATTTTTTCCTCCCCTATAGTAGAAGTTTGAACATATTTACAAAGTGAGAAGTGAAGAGATAGAACACAAAAGAGTGAGTAGATAATTGAAATGCAAAGAAACACAGGATGTTATAGTCAAGGCTTAGATAATGGTAAATGTATTACTGTTACTTAACTACTACTCTAAATAAAAATTTCATTACACATAAAAACTCATATTCTAAATTTATATAACTGCACATATTTAAGGTCCAATAGCTAAAACCGTAGCTATATACAGAGATTTTAAAATATTCTGTAAGTCAATTTTTTATTAATTCAATTCAGCTATCCCCCATTGGTATTAGTCTGAATTACTAAAGTTTTATTATATCTGAATTAAAATATTACAATAAAGGCTTAGTTAACAAACCAGAGACATAGAAATGTCAGTTCATCTATGAAGCTTACATTAATTTCACAGGAGAGATAATTTGTGTACAAATTATTTCTCACAACAAATCAAGTTATTTTACAAACCCAGTGCAGAATAAAACTTCCCCAGTACAGCATAAAATCAACAACAATTACAGAAAAAAATATAAAAATATCTTCCTTGAGGTTAGCCTTTAAATGAAGATATTATACTATATTCATGAAAACACTATGTATTTTAAGAGTCATTATAATGGTTATTTTAAATATTTTTTTTTAGTTGTAGGTGGACACAATACCTTCATTTTATTTTTATGTTGTGCTGATGAAACCCAGTGCCTCACACATGCCAGGCGAGTACTCTACCACTGAGCCACGACCCCAGCCCCCATTATAAGGTTTTGTCACAATAGGAAAGAGATATATTTAAAGACATGTGGCATTTGAATATATTAAATAATATTTTAACCTAACTTGGTATAATTATTCTAATACCTTTTAACATTTTTGTTTAAAAATCTATCATCAAAAGCATTTGGAAATTCATGTGTTATTCTTACAAGAAATCAAAGCTACTAATTTACATTAAACATTATCAACAAAGGATTAGATTTTCATACTGTTACGCATCTTCTTGAGATAATATTAATGAACTTCTGTAAAAGATGTTTAATAAAGTAATGTATTTCTGGGAATGCTTTTACTTTGAAAAATGCAGTGGTTTTATTTTGGCTACAAAGACACTAAGTTATACCTGCAAGAATAGTAATCTATTCAACAGTGGCCTGGGAATCATCTAAAAAGTACTAATTCATCTTCTGTTCACATAACATGGCCAATATGTTAAAACATTTTTCCCTTAGTCTTAGAGGCTAACCCAAAAAACACATAATTACCCTAAATTAGTCTTGGCAACTAAGAAAAAAATGGAGAGCTGAATTTCATACACACATGCATGCACACACCCAAACATGCACACTTGTGTATGTATACACAAACACTGTCAAAAAATATAATTAGTAACAGCATCATGAATGATTTACCATTGGACAGATATAAATCCTATGGCTTAGTTATTTATACATGTTAGGAAAAAGTTGCTCAAAAGCTCTGTATGTTTCATAACACAGCAAAGCTAAAGAAGCTATTACCCACCCTCTCTCCTGTGACAATTTGATATAAACTTCTAGAGTACTGTATTTTAGTTTAATAATCTATAGTTCCAGATAAGGTTTAACCACACACATTAGAAAACCTTTTTGAAGGCTGGGGTTGTGGCTCAGTGGCAGAGCGCTTGCCTTAGCACACGTGAAGCACTGAGTTCGATCCTCAGCACCACATAAAAATAAACAAAATAAAGACATGCTGTTCATCCACAGCTACAAAAATATTTTTTAAAAAAACCTTTTTGATTCTTAGGAATAGATTATTAAGAAAAATTTCCTTTTTGTCTCTGAAAGAAAGATACTTCATAGAAATGGTTGGATAATGTTTTAATCATGAAAATATTGACAATAATTATAGTTCTGACCTTTCTTTCTTCCTTTCTTCCTTCCTTCCTTTCTTTCTTTCTTTCCTTCTTTTTTTCTGATGGTGGAAAATGAGCCCATGTTTTCATGCTCTACCACTGAACAGCCCCATTCAATTTTATATTTTCTTGACATCATAGAAAAAAAATTGACATACGCCATTTTTGCAATGTTCTCACACTGACATCTTCTGACAACTCAGGAGAACTACATATCTCTTTAAAACATTTTGCAGCAACTGAACCTTATCTTTGAACCTACTTTATCAAGTAAGAAAGAAATGAACATATATTCAATGATGGTTATGCAATGAGGACTTCAAATATTATCCTATTTGCTCTAGCAACTTCATAACATAACCAATATTGTAAGCCATAAAAAGAAAATATTTATCAGCAAATTATGCTATTAAGCCAAAGAATCATCTGTTAAAGGAACACTGAGGCCTCTGTTAAGACTTTATTGAGAAGAGAACTTTACTGTAAAATATTTTTAAAAGCAGGGAACTGTATTAATTTTGAAGTGTTTGTTCATTTGATACTAGGCTATCCAAAGTAGATAAAGAAGCAGCGTAACATAAGCTCTAAGTTCAAGGTAAGTGACCTAAGGCATACTGCTTAGCCTCCCTGTGTCTTAATTTCCCCATCTGTAAAATAGGAATGATAATAACTGTGCTTAACTCAGTTGTTTAGGGTTGTTCAGAAGACTAAATTAGATAAAGCACTTAAAACAGTGCCTGGCACTCAGTATTTTCTAAGCAAATGTTTTGAAAAAAATTCAGAGTTGGTATGACTTTACTATATTAGGATAAAGAAGATCAAATAAATATCAAATCTCTTTCATTACTTAGAAATACTAAAATTTCTCCCACATAATCAATCATCCATCCAGTTTTATGTATAAACGAATTTTATTTAGTGCCTTGGTTCAAGGTTTCATAAATTATAAACGGGAACTTTAAAATAAATGCCAGGGACTTGGAATGCGGCTCATCGGTAGAGCACTTGCCTGGCATATGTGAGGCCTTGGGTTCAATCCCCAGCATAGACAGATAGATAGATAGATAGATGCCAGAATGTAAATATAAGTGCAAATCTATAAAGGGTTGGGATAAATAGCCTTTCACTATTACTGACCAGGGTTCTGTTTAGAATGTTCTTCTCTTTTTTCTCGTGTTTTTTATTTCTTCATTATCTCTCATACTGGCCAATTCACACAAGGCTCATTAAAAGAACTCAGTAGTTATTTATTGAAAGCTTAAACTTGTCACAGATTTTCTAAGACATAATACTTTGTTTTGGTCATATGATAGAACTTGCAAATATATGTTAGACTCCTACATATGAAAACAGATCAGTTTTTTTTAGAGACCTATTTCTACCAAATAGAAATATACAAAATAAATCCTATGTAATAGTGATATACACTGAATTCCCTACAGCATAGCTAAGTACTATGCATTCAAATAAAACTATCATTAGACTTGAATTATGCTTTGGGAAATAGAAAAGGTGCAAAGACAGCAAAATTTGCTATTCATGAAGCAGGACCAAGTCTGTGCTGCTTGTTCAAGTCAAATGTCAAAAATAAATTTTGCTTAGTATGCAATTTATTCCAAATTCTGATGGTTGGCCTCTGCAAATATAGCAAACTTTAAAAACAAATAGATAAAATTACAATATTTACAAGGGTATCCACATTAAAATTTTATTAAAACCCAACTACCTAGAAATTTGGGATAATTCGGATACTCTGGGGTTTTACTTCTGCTAAGATGAAAGACCCTCTTAAGAAAACTACTAAGATAACAAGAAGAAAAGAAAATGGATGAAACTCTTCTCAAACATGTTTAAAGCCACATGAATAGCATTAATTTACATAGAAACAGTTATATATTAATTGTAAACATGTCAACTATTTATTGACAAATCCAATAAGTCCTTTCCCGAACAATTATTTTCTTTACTTATTTATTTTATGGTACCAGAGATTGAACCCAGAGGTACTTAACTACTGAAATACAACTCCAGTTCTTTTTTTTTTTTTTTTTTTTTTCATATTTTGAGAGAGAGTCTCGCTAAGTTGCTGAGGGCCTCAATATGGTGCTGAGGCTGGCTTTGAATTTGTAATCCTCCTGCCTCAGCCTCCTGAGCTGCTGAGATTACAGATGTGAGCCATTGCACCTGGCTTGAACAATTCTTTTAAAATGTATATAAATTTCTACACTTACCAAATATTCATCTGTCTTATAAAGTATTTGGAAAATTATAATTCATACTGACACACTCTTAATTACTTTGAACTACTGAAACTTTATGGCTATAATTAGATAGTACATCTGTATCACCTACATATGGGAAATTAAAATAAACACATTTACTACATTTAACTAGAAGATTATACCTTATTAACTTAAAAATTATAAAATCAAAAGTAAATTTAAAATTTTAATAAAGTACCTTGAAATATTCTTTTCTAATCTGTTTGCTTCGCCTTCTTTCTTCACTTTGCCAAATTATAGGTTGAGATTCTGGCCACTGTTGTTCATCTATTTGATCCTTCTGATTTTCTAAGGGCTATAATGAGACAATTTCTTTTAAATAAACAAATAAGCACAAAATAATGCATATGTACATATATTTGCAAATTAATTTCTTCTTACCTGCCATGTAAGGGGTGATAATGGTGAATTAACTTCATCTGTTGAGACACTAAAAAAATTAAAGATGCTTTAATATCTCTTAAAATATTTAGAAAAATCTTCATTATGAACATTATAAAGTTGTCTTTTTAAAACCAGAATGTCAAGGCTTTATCCATGTATATGCTTTAACTAATAACATAAAACTTAAAGTTGACAAAACATATTGTTCCTAATAACAATTGCTCCTCAGGAAATATCAAAATGGGCTTATTTTATATGAACCTTATGCATAAAGCTACTCCAAGGACTTTTTAGAGGCTGTTATAGTTTGGATCTGAGATATCTCCCAAAATGCTCATGTTTTGAAGACATGATCCCCAGAGCAAAAAGGTTCATAGGTATGGCTTTTAAGCAATGATTAAGGCTCATCAGTGGACTGATCCATTTGATGATCCATTGATAGCTGAATGGATGACTTGGTGGCAACTACAGATAGGTGGGGTGTGGCTGGAGGAAGTAGGTCACTGGGGGCTTGGCCTTGGGGACTATATATGTACCTGGTCCCTTCTTGTTTCTTTCTCTGTTTCCCTACTTCCATGAGCTAAGAAGCTTTCTTTTGCCACAATATTCTGCCTAAATTAAGCCCCAGAGCAATGGAGCTGACTGACCATGGACTGAATCTCTAAAACCATGAGCTCAAAATTAACATTTCCTGCTCTAATTTGTTTTTGTCTGGTATTTTGGTCACAGCAACAAAAGATGAACTAACAAAGAGGCCAAATATCCAGAGACAATCAATCAAAGGAAAGATAGGGTATTTATTATATCAAAATAAATTACCAAAGACTAAAAAAAAAGGAGTTACTCTTTTTTGCCTACTGAATTTCTGATTGTGAGTTTCAACCCCTTTATTCTGATACAACAGGAGCTATAAAGGAAATTCTTTTTTTCATCTAGTTTTTCTTTGTTGTTGGAATGAGGTAAATTGTGCAGCTTGTTGTTAGATGGCAGATTTGTGCATGAATTCCACTGGAAAAAAATATAAACAAAATGTCCACTAGAGCTGAAATTATTTAACACTTGGTTACTTCTGTACAGTACAGTAAGAAAAACATATATAAAAATTAGGAAGAATCAAATTTCTAAAAATTTATAGGGCACAAGATTATTCAAGAGGAAAAAAATCTAGTCTTACAATCTAGTATGAAACTACAATTAAAGAAAAACATACAAAAGTTAATAGCTTTCTTTCACATCAACTATTATGACTTACAAAGTATATTTTAAAAATCCCATTCATAAAAGAAAGGAAAAGTATAAAATACCTAGTAAGAATCTTACTTACATATGTACAAGACCTACATGATAAAACTGCAAATGTTTAGTAAAATTCTTTTTATGGTACCAGAAAATGAACTCATGGGCACTTGACCACTGAACCACATCCCCAGCCCTATTTTGTACTTTCTAAGAGACAGAGTCTCACTGAGTTGCTTAGCACCTCGCTAAATTGCTGAGGCTGGCTTTGAACTCTGGATCATCCTGCCTTCACCTCCAAAGCAGCTGGGAATACAGGTGTGCGCCACTGAGCCTGGCCTCTAGTAAGAGTCTTGAATAATTTAAATGTTCTTGAAGGAAAACACTAAACATTATAGTTAAACTTCTTTTTCAAACCAATTAAGAACTGAAATGAACTGTAATTATAGGGTCTTGATTTAACATCTAAGCAGCCATCTTACTGTTAACCGCCATCTCATAAGTTTCACTTTCCTGTCCTCTTACCTGACTGAACCTTCCCCACCCCTGTGAGTGACTTACCCCCTGGTACCATAACCCTAAGCCAATTCCAGGAGGACAGGACCCCTGGACTCTGGAGAGCCCCATGGTGCCATGATCTAAGCCAATCCCATGCTATTCCCACCCACCTAGCTCTGCCGCAAGCACCCCTAGCCTATCCCACAGAGTCACAGCTACAACTCCAAATCCCTACCTCACAAAAGCTCAGAACCCAAACATGTGGGAGCCTCTCTCCACTCTATAGAGGGATGGCCTTTATTTGTCAGCTTTGACAAATAAACCTTTGTGTGGATCTCTGCCTGGTCTCCATCTGTCCTTCATTTCTCGCTCGCCCATCTCTCGCTTTCTCACTTTCCTTTCAGTAATAATTTTTTTAAGACCTGAGAAGTATTTTTTACTTATTTTAGAAATTTGACAAAATAATTTCAAAGTTAATGCAATGATTAAGAAAAGAATCAATGATTAAGAAGAGAAAAGTTATATAATAAAGGGGTTAGCCCTACTAGGTAATAAAATGTATTATATAAAATTATAGTAATAATGGAGCTAGGGGTTAGCTCAGTGGGAGAGCACTTGCTCACCACATGCCAGGTCCTGGACTTGATCCCAAGCATTGCTAAAAAAGAAGAAGGAGGAGGAGGAGGAGGGGGAGAAGGAGAAAGAAAAGAATTAAAAAATGAAATTACAGTAGTAAAATTAGTGCTGGCTCCAGAATCTATAGTTTTTCAATGAAATAAGATCACAGGACTACAAGAACTACAAATTTAACAAATTATGATATAAATCACTGAAGAAATGATGGATTATGTAATAAATAGTTCAGAAATAACTGGCTGACTACTTGTAAAACATGCAGAAAGAAAGGAAGAAAAACAAAAGAATAGTACATAAGAAAAGGAGGAAGAAAAGAAGGAAGGAAAAAAAAACCTAAATTCCTTACTTCATATCCAAAATCACACTTAATGAATTAAAAGATTAAATACAAATAAACATGAAACCACAAAAGTACTTGAAAAATATGGGCAGTAGCTGGACATAGTGGCACTCATCTGTTGTCCAAGCTACTTGGGAGGCTGAGGCAAGAGGACTGCTTGAGCCTGGAAGTTTGAGGCAAGCCTAGGCAACATAGCAACACTTCCATCACAGTAAAAAAGAGCAGTAATTTTTCAAATGTTGGTATGAAGAGAGCCTATGGTAGAAACCATGAAAACCAAACACTGAGAGAGGTAAGTATATAAAAATATAAAAATTATGGGGCTGGGACTGTGGCTCAGTGGTAGAGCACTTGCCTAGCATGTGTGAGGCCCTGGGTTTGATTCTTAGCACCACCATGTAAATAAATAAAGTCCATTGACAACTAAGGAAATATAAATATATTAGACTACCAGACTGCATGTATAACTCAGTGGTAGAGTACTTTCCTAGCATATGCAAGGCCCTAGGTTTGATTCCCCAGCACCAAAAAAAGACTTTACTTCTGGCCAAGATATAATAAGAGTGACCAAAACTAAAAGAACAAACAAAATATGGGGCTGGGGATGTGGCTCAAGCAGTAGCGGCTCGCCTGGCATGCGTGCGGCCCGGGTTTGATCCTCAGCACCACATACAAACAAAGATGTTGTGTCCGCCGAAAACTGAAAAATAAATATTAAAAAAATTATCATTCTCTCTCTCTCTCTCTCTCTCTCTCTCTCTCTCTCTCTCTCTCTCCCCCCCTTTTCTTTTAAAAAAAAAGAACGAACAAAATATATAAAATTATGCTTTCTGAGACACATTGAATACCAGGTTTAAAAAAAAAAAGACATTATCCCTTAAGAGATGGGTAATAAACAAAATGAAAGGCTTGTTAAAGTTGCTACTTGGAGAGTGTTTCTGAGGCCACAGCCAAGACAGGGTAAATGAAGGTGAAGGCAGAGCACTGACACTTCCTGAATTTAGGAGAAAGAACAATAAGCCAGAGTTCACAGAACAGAGTAACAAAGCAAAGGACAATGCAGAGAGAGAGAGAGAGAAAGAACTTCCTTCATATTTTCAGCCAGGTCCTAATCAGTGACATATGTGAGGAATATACCTTAGTCAAAAGAATGAGATCACACCAGAAGAATAGAAAGAATAATTCCCAGATTCACAGAGGACCAGGAGTACTACAAGTTCCCACCAACCAGATTGGAAAATCTTCTAATTCATGAGGTATCAGGTGGAATATTAAGAAAGGTCTTGCCTTAATGGGAGCAGGGGAGCAAATTTAGTCCTAGACTAAATGTTGCACTGGTCCCACATAATAAATCATAAAGCCAGATCCCCAAAATATCAAACTGTTTCTAAGTAATTACCATATCCCAGAACAAAAGTTAAGAATATTTATGGTAATACTATAATATCCAAACCTAAGAAGCAAAGTTCACAATGTTTGGTATTCAATAAAAGTTTCAATCTAGTGAGAGGGCAGCAGAATGATCAAACACTGAGAGCATCCTAATGTCCTATGAGCACGTGAAACTTAAATTCAATGACATGAAGAATATGTCAGAGATCTTCAAAGAGAACAAGAAAGGCACTGTCTACCTTACCCCTTACAGGGTCAACTTTCTGTCCAAGGGGAAGGAGGCCATGCAGTCCTTCATGATACCATTTTATCTCATGAAGGACTGTGAGATCAAGTAGCCTGTGTTGGTGCAAACTGCCAAGGGAACAGCAAAGGCTAAAACTGGAGGTGGCTGGGAAGGCTCTGCTACAGATAATTTGACCTTCACAACAGGGGGCACCATCGAGTTTAGTCAATGGATTCTCCAGATGGCATTTCAAGCCCCAGAAGTGAAGCCCTCAATGGAGCCTATGGGTACCCTTAATGCCTAGTGGGGCCTGTTTTTCCCCCACCAGTTGCCAATGGAATATACCACCCCCTTCCTACCTAACCCATACACTGCCCCCATCTCATTTCTATTCAGGACACCCTCTGAAGGATGGGGCCATGGGATATGTGAAGCTTCTGCTTCTACCTTATCCTAGACCCATGAAACTACAGTCAGCAGCCCTGATGTCCCCTCCACTACTGCAGCCATGGCCAAGCCCATAGAAGTAGCTACCAGTGCCTATTATAACCTGGGCAACCCACATAATGCCTCCATGCCCACAAGCTAGCCTCTTCCACCTCCCTATTATCCTCTGGAAGTTAAGACCCAGTAGGCTCCACCCACCTCCCTGCCCTCACCCTCAGGGGCCTTCCCCCATCTTTCCTTGCAGGGCAACATCTGCCCTGGAGGATGCCAGGGAGGGCCTTGTCCTTCCATATGTCTGAATATAAAAAGTTAACAGGAACTAGCCAGGGTTGGTGGCACAACCCTATAATCCTAGCAGTTTGGGAGGCCGAGACAGGAGGATTAAGAGTTCAAAGCCAGTCTCAGCAACAGCAAGGCACAAAGCACCTCAGTGAGACCCTATCTCTAAATAAAATAGAAAACAGGGCTGGGGATGTGGCTCAGTGGTTGAGTGCCCGAGTTCAATCCCGTGTACCAAAAAAATTAAACAGTTACTGGGAATTAGGGTAGTAGGAAGGTAAGCCCCCTGGCCTCTGCTGAGGTGTTCTTGGAAGCATGGGTTATTCCTCTTTTGCTCTAGTAGCCCCATACCACAGAGAAACTCTCTGGCCATCTCCTCTGCTGCAGTCCAGTCCCTCAGTCTGGGGGTCATTCTGCACTCAGTCTTGTTAGCTCCATCAGACCAGCCACATGTCTTCCCAAAGGAGCAACAAGCCTTGCCAGGCCCAACTCACATTCCTTCCATGGTCTGTTCTTGACCCTGGAAGGCCACTGTCCCACCTGACTGTCAGGTCACATTCCATTCAGCAAGGCCTGGCCCAATCACACCCACACTGCCTTCCCTGCCTTTGGTCATTCTTTTGCTACTTCTGACTTCAGGAGCTTTATTACTATAGCTTCCAGGGTTTGGTGGCTTCAGAGGAAGCCCATTGCAGCTAGGTAGGAAACCCCCTCTGTTTGCTTGCTAGTGTTTCTGGAATTTGTTGGCCTCTAATCTGTCTTCCCTCTATAAGGAGTTTCTCAACTGGAGCTGTAGTGTGCATGTTCATCCCATCATGCCTGCCATTCAGGGAATACATGGTGGGCAGAGAATGAGGGCTCCCAACCCTGCATGCTGATCATAGCCTGCTGCTGGCCCCTCAGCCTGCCCCCTCCCTTTTAAGCATCACGTGCCCTGGGTGCACAGAGATTTGCTCTCATTTGTTCCTGGGCCAACTATAAAGCAAGAAGAAATGGTTATTTAAAGAGAATTCTCTATTATTTTACAAAAAACTCCAGTTAATATATTAATGTGAAATAAACCCTGTATGTAAAAAAAACCCACAAATCTATTGATATTCAGGAAGCTAAAGAAAAAGAATGAAAATGGTAAGTACAGACATGATCAAAGTTCAAGAGATAAAAAGTACATCTGAAATTAAAAGTAAACTAGGTGGGATTAACTACAAATTAGGCATTTTATAAGAAATGATTAGTGAACATGAAGACATAATAGAATAAGTAGCCCAAGTCAGAAAGATAAATATTCAAGAAGAATGAATAGAACATCAGTGATCTGAAAGAAACTTCAGATGGACTAATAATATACACGTAACTGGAGTTTCATAATAGAAGAAATCAAGTGACAAAACATATTTGAAGAAATAAGGGCCCCAAATTTTCTCATCAAAACAATAAACTCACAAATTCATAAAGTTCAATAAACACCAAGCTAAAGAAATATTAAAAACTACATTGAAATACATTGTAATCAAATTACTGAAATCAAGTGATATATATATATATATATATATATATATATCAGCCAAATGAAAAGAGGACACATTGGGTTCACTAAATCAAAAGTAAGAATGGAGGCAGACTGCTCATGAGAAACAATGCAATCCAGAGGATGGTGGAGAAACCTCTTTAAGATACCGAAAGAAAAATGAAAAATTCTGTATACCCAGATGAATTAGAAAATACACTTCATTTATATATCAGGTGTCAAAATGCATTCTGCTGTCATATATAACTAATTAGAACAAATAAGAAAAATGGAAACTTAGAATTTTGCATGAGCAATTTTTTTTTTCAAAAATGAGGGCGATGGTGGATTCAGCGCTGCATATCTGCTAGCCCAATGACTCAGGAGGCTGAGGCAAGAAATCAGCAAGTTCCAGGCCAGTCTCAGCAACTTAGGAAGATCCTGTCCCAAAATAAAATAAAAAGGGCTGGGTAATGCAGCTCAGTGATAGAGCTCCTCTGGGTTCAGAACTAAAAAGAAAAAGTGAAATAATGATGGTTTAGAGATGCGAAAACTAAGAGCATTCAATACCAGTAGAACAGAAGTAAAAGTAATGTTAAAGTATCTCTTTTAGGTTGAAGGAAAATAATACACATGGAAATATGGATCTATACAAGGAAATAAAGAGCACTGGGGATGGTAACTAAGAGGATACACACATGAAAGTGTGGACACAGTGGTGCTCATCTGTTGAAAAGCCTGTAGTAGAAACCATAAAAACCAAACGCTGAGAAATATAAGATTTAATATAAAAATTAGATGTTAGTGTATCTTCTCATACATGAAATACATTATTCTGGTTATTCAGATTTCTTCAAAAGATAATTGGGGCTGGAGATGGAGCTCAGTGATAGAGCACTTACCAAGCAAACACAAGGCCCTGGGTTCAATTCCCAGCACCTCAGAGGAAAAGAAAAGGAAGGAAGGAAGGAAGGAATTGACAAAGTAAAAATAACTACATGCTATTGGGTATATAACATAGAAGTAAAATGTACAGCAAAAAACAATATGCCAGGAAAGGAGAAATATAAATAAATATATACTTATGAGGTTATTACATGCAAAAAGATATAATAGCACTTGAAGATAGACTGTGATAAGTTAAATATACTTTAAACTCTAGGGGCTGGGTATATAACTCAGTAGTAGAGCATATACTTAGAATGAGCAAGGCTCTGGATTCAAATCTATAGCATCAAAATACAAAAAAATTGAAAATAACTGCTAATACAACAAAACCAAAAGGTGTAATTAATTTAAGTCCACAATGGAAATGAGCAAGAATTTTTTTTATTTCTAAATATTTTATTACTGAGGTGAAGTCACTAGGGCCTTGAGTAATTTATAAGGTACACAGATTCCTAGTGGTTTGTAAAATGGCTGAGTAATATTGTGTATATATACCACAATTTCTTTATCCATTCACCTATTGAAGGGCACCTAGGTTGGTTCCATAGCATAGCTATTGTGAATTGAGCTGCTATAAACATTGATGTGGTTGTATTGCTGTAGCATCCTGATTTTTAAGTCCTTTAGGTGTAAACCAAGTAGTGGGATAGTTGGGTCAAATGATGGTCCCATTCCAAGTTTTCTAAGAAATCTCCATACTGCTTTCCATAATGGTTGCACCAATTTGCAGTCCCACCAGCAATGTATAAGTACACCTTTTCCCCTACATCCTTACCAACATTTATTCTTTGTATTCTTCATAATTGCCGTTCTATCTGGAGTGAGACTGAATCTTTGTTTTGTTTTGATAGTGGGGATTAAACCCAGGGGCGCTTAATCACTGAGCCACATCCCCAGCCTCCTTTCCCCCCACCCCATGGGAGCATTGTTTTAATATGGTCTGTGCCAAGCAATATCAAAGTTGTCCATAATCTCCTAGTTTGTCCTATTTTTGATAGCAATATTAAATTATTTTTAAAAATATGCACTGATAAGGAGGCTAGCCACACCTCTGAGGAGATTTAAAAATTAGAATCCACATAAATTATCTTCCTTAATAAACAGCCATTTCAAAAGATTTTCTTTTGAAATATTTTCATGGACAAGTGAGCTAGCAAACACACATGCACCAATGTGTCTTTAGCAAGAGTACACCCTCCCCCCATCCCCCACCAAGAAGACATGAGATAGAAGAAAAAAAAATCAGTAAAAGAATGGAATAAAACTTTGTTCTTGGTAATTTTCCTACATCACAACAAAACAAAAACATTTTGGTGCAAATAGTTAAGTTTTCCTCTTTTCCATTTAAGTCTGGTGGAGAAAAAAATACTTTTTCTGTAATAAAATATGTATTTTTTTTTTTTACTTTTTAAACATAACTTTTTTTTTTTCCTTTTTTGCAGAAAATAATTTTGTAAACTGTCACTTCGCGGGCAGGGAGGTTCAAGGCTGTGTGGTCCCAGCTTGCTCCGTAGGAGGCTGAGAGCTGAAACCAAACCCGGGCAGGAGATGAGGATAGCAGAGGTGCAGGGCGGCGTGCGCACGGCATAGAGGACAAGGGGGCCAGCGCGGGTTAGAGGTCACTCTGGCCATACAGTGGAGAAGGACACGAAGTCCAGAGTACCCAGAACAGAGTCAGGGCCATTGTAGGCCATTCGTGCGATACAGTACTCGAAGTGGTCGGGCAGCAGCTCTCGGTGCAGTTCGTCAACCGTGATGTAGTTCTTTCTTGTCTCTGGCCAGGATCTTGAAGGAAGCCATGACCTGGTCTGCGGTATCCGCGTCAGCCATCTCTCAGGACCTGAAGTCATTGAAGGCCTGGAATGTCACTACCCCCAGGCGGTTGGGGTTGCTCATGATGCGGGCGAATTCTGCCTCTCCTTGGGGGTCGTTGCCAATGTCGTAGCCCATGCTGATGAGGCAGACTTTGAACTCCTCAGGACCCAGCGTGCAGCAGTGATTCGGGTCAAAGTGATTGAAAGAGGACCAGAACTCCTTCATCTGCTCCTGGCTGATGCCCTTGGCATCCCGTGTCAGGATCCAGTTTTCCACCTAGTTAATGGTCCTAGAGATGGTGGTGAGCAGCTGCTCCCAGCCCACCCGGATATGCTCCATGGTGTAGTTGGTGTACTTGTTGTCAAAGATGAGAGCCTCCTGGATCAGCTGGTGGTCACCTTCCACTGGTCAATCTTGGCTTGTAGTTGACAATGCTCTTCTCCTATTGTCGCAGGTGGCTGAGCAGGTCCTCCAGGGTCCCATGCATCTCAATGAAGATCCTCCCGATTTCCTCCATCTTGGTCTGGATCCAGGGCACAATGATGTTGGCCTGGGCCCCAAACTGCTTGCATAGTCTCTGCAGGGGGGCATGCTCCTCTGTCAGAGCTTGGTTGCTCCATGGCACGAGCTGTGGCACGTGGTCCCATTTGCTGTTGATCTCCTGAGGCATGATGGTTGTTTAGGGGTTGGTGCCTGCCATGCTGACATGGTAGGTCTGGACGATCTTGGACCTTGTTGTGGATTGCCCAGGATGGCCAGGCGCTCCTTATCAGTATCAGGGAAGGTGGCCTTGAACTGCTTGTGGGCTATGGTTAGTCCCTGAATCTCCTTGATGGTGTGCACGATGAAGGTGTCCTGCAGGTCCTCCATGGCGCCCTCCATCCAATTGTTAAAGAGCGCAGCCCGCTTGGCGTACTCCAGGTACAGCTGATCAGTGTCTCTAGTAGCTTCTCCGTCTGCTCTAGAGCTTCCCTCCGCTTCTGAGTTAGAGCCCCCAGATTGTCCCACTGGTCACAGATTTTTTGGCAGAGAGCATTGACACTGGGTGAGTCATAATAGTCCAGCTCATTGAGTTCCTGTGTGATGGCCACTATCTGCTCCAAGTGGTCCTGGTGGGCAGCCAGGCCGCTCTCAAAGGCCTCGTGCTTCTTGAGCAAGGAGGGCCTTGACCTCAGACAGGGTGCCTGTCTCATAATCCTTCTGCGGCAACATGGCCTCTTTGCCATCCATCCAGGCCTGGTGGATAGAGACCTTCTTCAGGAATTTCTCTGCCAGGTGGTCCAGCCGCTCCAGCCTCTGGATCTCATTCAGGAGCCACTCCTCACAGCCCTTCTCTGCCTGCTCCAGGCAGCCTCATGCATTGTTGATGTCCAAGACCATCCTGCCCTCAGAGGGCATGAAGGCGGGCCGGTTGCTGACGCGCAGCTTGGTCTGCAGCGTGTTGAAGTTGATCTCCAGCTGGCACTTCTGCACCTTGGGCGGTTTGTGCAGGCGCAGGTAGTCGCAGAAGTCCTCTGCTGCATGGCATGCATGGTGTTCTCCCAATTCTCCAGCCAGGGGATGGTGCGGCGGATCCACTCCAGCAGATCGCTGGCCAGCTTCTCATAGTCTTCCATTAGCTGCTCATTCTCCTGGTTGAGAGCCAGTATCTTGCAGATGCGACTGGCACCTGTCTCTGCCTTCTGGGCTTCAGAGAAGGCGTGGTAGAAGCTGGACACGTCATGATGGCTTTCTCATCAGGCCGAGCAGTTCCAATGATGTCTTCAGCACCGAGCATCATGGGGATGTCCAGATACTTCTCTGCCACATCGAAGGCTGGTTTGTGAGTGGATCATCCTTCCGCAGCTTCCTGTAGTCAATCAGCTCAGGCCGGTGTCGATGGATCAAGGCACAGAAGCCAAGGCCGTCCTTCCAGCTGATGTGGAAGTTTGGGATGTTGATATTTTTGTAAGGGACCGTCTTCCTCTGACACCACAGGAGCAGCCCTTCCTTGGCTGAGGTCTCTTTCACAGAAATGTCCTGGATGGCAAAGCGAAAAATGATGGTCCAGATCATGCCCAGGGTCATTTTCACATTCCCATCCACGATTTCCTCAGCGCCAATGGACACCAGTTTGACCCCTTTGCTTGCTATGAAATCGAGGGAGGGCCTTGTTGACATTGGAGATCTTGTGGACCCACATCTTGCCTCTCTCCGACTTGGCCAAGCATTCACCTGAGATAACCTCCAGCAGCAGCATGAGCTTCAGGCCATCTCGGAAGTCCTCCTGGATGTTCTCGATCTGCGTCCCTGCCTTCTGGAGGTGGGAATTGCACTATGCTGTGAAAGTCTTTCTCTGCTGCTTCTCCCAGGCCAGATCCAGAAGCAGATCCTGGTCCCAGTCCTCTTTGTGGAGCACGCAGTCATTGGTTTGCTGTGAATCATAATAGTCATTTGTGTGCGCGTGCTAGGAGCTGAATTTCTTCCTCCACCTTCTCTACAGGCAACATAGGCAGTGGCTGCCCCGGTGTAGGGAGGGAGTCAGGCGGCTGAGCTGGGCTGGGCTGGGCTGGGCTGGGCTGGGCTAGCTCCCCTGCACTGGTTCTGCTGCAGGCCTCAGCACGGAGTGCTGGGACCTAATCTCCACACACACTTCCCCAGCCCTTTTTAACTATTTTATTTAGAGACAGGGTCTTGCTGAGTTGCTTAGGGCTTCACTAAGTTGCTGGGGCTGGCTTTGAACTCATGATCCTCCTGCCTCAGCCTTCCAAGCTGCTGGGATTACAGGAGTGCTCCACTGCATCCAGCTTCAGTGTAGTTTTGATTTGCATTTCTCTAATTACTAGATATTTGAACATCTTTTCATATACTTGTTGATTGTATTTCTTCTTCTGTACAGTGTATCTTTGGTTCCTTAGCCCATTTATTGATTGGGTTATTTGTTTCTTTGGTGATAAGTGTTGGTAAAGATTGCCCCCAGAGTGCTTCTCTTCAGGGAGTTCAACTCCATGTACTGAATGACGGGAATTTTGAATGAGCCCGAACCATCACCTCCAATCCCTGTGAACAGCTTGAACTTTGAATGGCACACCTCCAATCCCTGAAGTGGCTGAACTCTAGGCCAATAAATAAGTAACAGCCGGTACCCCCCCCCCCCCACTGAGCCCATAAATATCAACACCCTGTTTGTGCTTTCTCTTGCTGGACCCCCTTCTCTTCTGAAACCGGCAGCTGTGGTGCCGCTAATAAAATCTCGGACAGGTAAATGGTTGTTTTGGCTTGTTGAATTATCGGAGCTTTTCCGCTGCTCCTTGCATTTAGTTTTTTGAGTTATTTATATATCTTGGAGATTATCACATGCACCTCAGAGCATTAAAGAGTTTTTTCTGATCTAGGGAACATAACTCCCAAATGAACAAGTGAATTACAATCCCCCCTACACGGAACACCAGGAAGGGAGTTTTAGAAGAGCTTCTTTAAAAGTACACTCCCCCCCTTCTCCTTTGCTAGCATAAGCACTAAAACCTTCTTTTCCCTTTTTCTCAAAACCATGTCCTGGTTATTGAACTGGCATTGGGGACAAGGACCGAGCTTTTGGTAATAGTATTAGTTGATAGTAGGCAACTATCATTGTTCATTTAGAAAGCTTGTTTGAATTCTGTTTGGAAAAAAGGATTATAGCATGGGCTATGTCTAAAAGTGCGCTCTGATTTATTGCAACCATTTTATATGACAATTGATTTAAAAATCTAAGCTATAATGGCTACAGTGACATATTTATCTGCACAAGACAAAATTCCATTTTCTCTGAACATGATTCTTGCTTTGGCCGTCAGATATCATAACAGTGGTCCACTTTATACTTTGAATATAACCCTTACTGCTCTGCCACTAGGACTCATTTTTAAAAGGACTTGTTTTTTCTCTTCCTCTTCTCCCCTCCTCTTCCCTAATCTCTCCCCTCTCTAATATCAGGGGAAACAGATTACCTTTCTTCCCATCCTGGCCAGAGTTATCTGTCCTTGAGTACACACCCAGCACAGGAGCAGAAGTAATTCAAACTTTGGTGACCATACCAGAGGAACTCCCAAATTCACTAGCTTCCAAATTAACAAGTGAATTACAGCTAGAACACATGAAATGCAGCCTTTGAATGACCTTTTTAAAACACCCCTTGTTCCCTCTGAACCGGCAGAATCATAGCCTCTGTGACAGGAATCCCCTGGGTGTCTCCTTTGCTAGCAAAGCAATACAACTTTTTCCCTTTTCTCAAAACTGTGTCCTTATTAGATTGGCAGGGGGACAAGGATTGAGATTTTGGGGGGAAAAAAAAACACAAAAGGACAAAATTTATTTATCTGTGATCACTTTATTTTTAATTCATATTACCGACCCCTGTGAATTCATTTTTGATTCTACATGCTTATATATTTTTGTTTTGTCTGATTAAAAGCTTTTGGTTTTCTCTTCTTTATCTGAGGTTTTTGCTTGTTTGTTAATCTGGTAAGAAAAACTGATTATTGAAGTTTTGCTTGTTTGAGTCTTTAAGATAGAAATTTTCTACCTGGCCTCAAATGAAAAATGCAAATTCCAGATTTACAGACCACTTAGGGTAATATTAGATCAACAGTCTGTATTTTAAAACTAGCAAGCAACAAATGTAAGCATTCAAATATTATCATGCATGCCTATATGTTTACATATTATTATTTATTTGCATGCTACCAAATTGGTTTGTAGATAAGCAAGTACATAACCTTTTAACATTTGTTAAGTTCACCCAAATGTCTTTGAAGCCACATGACTTTAGTAAATCTGTGACAAATAAATTAATTTAAACTTATTGGCAATAAGGATGTCTTTAAAATTTGGTAATACACCTTTTTTTCTGGCCTGCTAACCAACTGAGGAGATATTTGTCTTTAGATGTTTAAGATAGAAAGTTCATGGCTTTTTTTTTTTTTTTTTTTTTAATTTTAGTTATTGGCGGACACAACATCTTTGTTTGCATGTGGTGCTGAGGATCGAACCCGGGCCGCACGCATGCCAGGCGAGTGCGCTACCGCTTGAGCCACATCCCCAGCCCAGTTCATGGCTTTCTATGTGCAGTAACTTTTTAGAATTCCTGCAGAGAAAAAACTTAAGATGTTAATTATGCTTGTATTTTTTAACTTATAAATGACAGCTGTTACAATGACTAAGTTAGATATGTAAGATGGGCATTTATAAATGTTCCACAAGTTTTTATAAAAACATCCTTTGTTTTGCTATACAAGCCCACTACTAAGGTCTTTTTCTAAATAGAATTGATGGTAACCAAATACATTTGTTTATGTGGCCTAATGTAAACAGGAGAGGCTTACCTGCTTCTTTGTACTAGATGAGCTACTGCTATTTTTCTCTATCCTCTGCTTAGATTGGTGCTGCAGTCTGGCTGCAGCAAAATAACCTGGGGGGGGGGGGGTGACGAACAACTTGTGTACATTGATACAGCAGGAGTGGGAGCCATTTATTGTAGGACAGGAGTGGTATATATACATTCCACACAGCTTATCTTAATTAACATAAACTAGATACAGCAGTCAACCAATAAGGAATCTCCACACTTAATGGCTCACTGGCTCCACCTCACAAACCACTCCCTCTGGCAAAATGCCAGGTGCCATCTTGACTTGTTTACAGACCCTAACAGATTGGAGCCTTTAAAATGTAATTTTTAATTTATTTTTGTAAGAAAATTCTGATTCAGAGCTAGAAATCTGAGGGTTTTCACACCTCAAATGTTTGATAAATTCATAATGCTATCTCTATACCTAAAATATTAATTGTTCAGTATATTTGAAATTTCACACGTGAGTCTAAGTATTAAAATGTCTAGACTTGAGTTTGGTCTAAATTATAAAAGGATTATGATTATATGTTATTTAAAATATACCATCAGATTCTTAGACTGAAGAAATTTAACTTTATTTGGTATTTCTTTCTTTGTTCCTGTCTTAAGATAAACCAGAAGAAATAACAAATGATTTAAAATGCTTCTACGCTATGTATGGTTTGTTTCCGAATGGCACCATTTCATAATGAGCTAAAAATTGTGGGTTGGTTGTTATTGTTGTTATAAACTGATCATAAATCCTAATAGTACTTTTAGAAATTCTGTCTACCATATTTCACTGAATAATTTTTGCCACTATAGTAACATATATTCATGAATATTCCATGCATCCTAATCTTGCACCAGTTTAGTAATAAATAATATTTAAGTAATATTTATTTTTAAAAAGTTTCACATAATGTTCTCACCACACTTTTTTGAAGAAAACCTCATATTGATTATGAAGTGAAATGATATACCTTCATTCAGCAGTTAAATATGGGTAGTCCAGAATTTCAATTTTTACATACTTTGTATTAAATATTTAAAAATTTGACGTTTGATAAACTTTTAGATGTTTTAGACTTTGAACAAACCTATTTGCCTAGCTAATTTGTCTCCCAGGTTTTTGTGGAGTGCTATGGGTGGGGTAAAGCCTCTGCTCCAACCTGTTGCCAAGGTAACCTGTCCCAGGAATTTCCCCTCCCTACAGGGAGCTATAAGATTGTTAAAGTGTCTTTGGCTGTTCCTTCCTACCCTTCCCCCTTCAGCCCACCTGTTGGTCCTCTGAGCATTCCTGGGCCTAGTCACATCCGCAGGAAGGAGAAAGACAAGGGGTGGGGGGAAGGCTGGAGAACAAAGGAAGCATAAGACATATAAAAAGGGCAGAACACCTCGCTTCTGGGGATACCATCTATGGCCCCCTTCTCCCTGGAGGGAGAAGCCTGTTACCCCTTTTTAAATAAACTCTAATTTATATGCTTGCCTCAGCGTGCTTCTCTAATGTTCAAACTTCAACATGTGGACTCCTCACTGGTAACCAGTGGTATCCATCAATGTTTGCTGAATGAATGATTTTATCATCAAGACAAACTATAGATATAAGCAAAAACATCAAACCAGCTTTTGGTTTTGTTTTATCAAAAGTAAACTTAATTCATGATGTGACACATTTCCTCTTTAAATTATCTAGTTATACTAAATCCATATCATTTATTCAATTAAAGCCTAGGGCTGGGGATGTGGCTCAGTGGTTAAGCACCCCTGCACTAAATCCTCAGTACCAAAAGCAAGAAAAAAAAAAAGATAAATTAAAGCCTATATTCGGAAACAGTACTGTCAAAAAATCAAGTCTCATTATAAAATATTAAATATAAGACCAAGATATTTTTATACCTCTTCTCACATTCCACAGTTTGTTTCAGCTTGTTTCTCATGACAGAAGTTGAATGATTAAGAATCCTAGAAGTAAACTGACACATTAATTCTGAAAGACATTAAAGAGAATATTATACCAAAAAAAAAAAAATCACCAAAACAAACTGCTTCTAGTCCATGAAGATCTTTACTAGAAAACAATAAATGTTTTTAAGATCAGATGCCTATAAATAATTTATGAAAGAATGAGGGTCACCCAATTCTTTCATGCATCTTCTTTTCTAAACCCCTTCTCAAAGTCTGGATGCCTTCTAGCCATACTAGTATCCCCCTATGTATACCTGACTTTGGGCTGAGACAGAAGATAAAAAGATATGAATTTTTTAAGATACTATGTATATAACAGAGCCCCTTTGAACTTGCATACCCTAAAATATTTTCCCCCAACTTCCTGATTATTATTTTCTCCATCTCAAAGGAAACTGAGAAACTGTCCCCAAAACCAGGCTAGCAAAGGGTTAGGGTTATGTAAGTTGATAGTTTATGTTTCACTCTGTAATTAAGTTAAAATAAACATCAATTTTATATAAATATGTACTCTAGATTATTAACACACTTCCCTAATCCGGTTCCTAGAATTTATTTTTAAGTAAAAGACTACACAGTTCATCTTCATCAACCTGGCCCATTAATAACTGAAGGCTTCCACCAACTCTGAATACCTTGACTCCCACTCTGATGCTCTCTGGTACTCTGGAAGTTTATCACTGAATGATGGTTTATGAATGGTCCCCATCTGTGTTCACATTTCACATATGGAAGATGGAGATTTGAGAAAGAAAAAGGTTTCCTCTATCTTCCTCAAAGCTGGTTTCAAATAAAATCTGTTTCTTTGCCTTGCCAACATGTCTCCTGAGTTTTAGTGTAATGGCAAAACTCTCTCTAGTTTCACAAGACGTCATTAGTAAGGAAGCAGAAAAGAAAAAAATGGCTAGATTACAAGAGTTGAGAGAACTAAGTAGTAATAACAAAGATGTTAACACAATACTCAAATTCAAATGTTCATATGATCAGACAAAAATCATAAGAAACTGGTAATATGCATAATTTCTACAGTTCTGAAACAAAATAAATTTCTTAAAATCAAACTTCTTCGCCAAATTCTTTTTTTAAAATATTTGTTTTTTAGTTGTAGTTGGACACAATGCCTTTATTTATTTTTATGTGGTGCTGAGGATTGAACCCAGGGCCTCACACTTGCTAGGTGAGCACTCTACCCCTTAGCCACAACCCCAGCCCCCCAAATTCTTAATTATACTTCAATTATGTTTTCATGATTGCTTATTTGTTATTTAGTCACATAGTACTCAGAATTACACCCTTCCACAATTAAGAAATTTTTTTAAAAAAAACCTCAAGACACACCTAAAAGCAAATAAAATAATTATTATAAGGAAAGATGTGGGCAACCGCTGTTGGGTCCCCTTTGGCACTATAGGAGCTCTGTCTCTCTTCTCACTTGAATAAAATCCTACTCCTTTTTTTCTTTTTTTAATCTCACTAAGTTGCTTGAAGCCTTGTTAAATGGCTGAGGCTGGCCTCAAATTTGCAGTCCTCCTGCCTCAGCCTCCTGCAGCACCAGGATAACAGGCATGCACTACTGCACCCAGAACTAAATTCTACTCTTTTAATGCTCACCAAAAAAAAAAAAAAAAGGAAAGATTAACAAAAATACTATGGAGCTATGGAGTAAGTGAACAGAAATAAACATACAATGGGAATCAGTCAACTGAAGCTGTTTATTGCT
The DNA here is from genome assembly GCF_045843805.1 of Urocitellus parryii. NCBI lineage: Eukaryota > Metazoa > Chordata > Mammalia > Rodentia > Sciuridae > Urocitellus > Urocitellus parryii. The sequence goes on along the minus strand of NC_135547.1, from coordinate 34,742,664 downwards.
AAAGTTCCATATATTTTAATACTTCCTTTAGGGTATCAACCAAATTTTAAGATGTCAGCTAAACATCTGCTTATTAAGCCACATAAAATATTGGTACAGAAAAGAGTAGTAGCCACTGAAGAAAAGGTTGAGAACTTGCTCAATAATTTAGAGCAAAATTATTTTGTTTTTCAACAGAATTCCTTTTCTTTATTCTCAAGTTAATATTATTTTCAATTCCCAGCACCACACAATAAATTCTGAAATGATCATTTATTAGTTCCTTCCTTGACTCCCTCCACCTCATTCTATAAAAGCCTGCTCTTTTTTTTTTCAATTTTATTTTGTTATCGTAAGAACATAAGGTCCACTCTCCTAACAAATTTTTAAGTGTACAATACAGTATTGTTAACTGTGGGCATAATGATGTTCAGCAGATCTCTAGTGTTTATTTATCTTGCAACACTAATAATTTTAATACAGTCTGTCTTTGATGCAGAGGGACTTCATATACTCAGACACAAGTAGAAATAATGATCTGACATTTTCAGAGAGCGGATAAAAATTCAATAATGCAAAGTAGCTTAACCTTTCTTTCATTTTCTTTTTTGGAGACAGGGATACAAGGATCTCAGTTTGGCCCAGGCTGACTTCCAATTTCTGGGCTCCCACCTCAGCCTCCTAAGTAATTGGGACTACAGTTGCATGCCACTCCTCACAACTCATCTCAATTAGACCAAGAGGGGGCTGTCTTCTAAATAACCAGGCTTCAGACTGAACCCATATGAGTTAGCTACTTGATGGTTTGTTTGCTGATCTCTTCCCCCACTGACCCTCTTTTGGTTATTAATTCTAAACACCGATATCTTTACTGGAAGAGTGTCACCTACCAAGTAATTGTGTAAATTTTCTTAAAGAATCAAAAAATTTTTTAAAAAGTATGAACTAAATAACTAGCCAAACGGCTGTAAGAAAATTATCACTGAACTCAACATAAGTAATTTTTTAATTGCCTCTTGATTTGGAGTACATACGTGGCTTCTTTTAACCTACAACTAATATGACCTATAGTCAAAGTAGGAATTCTCAATGGTATTTCCTAATATTTAAGGGCAATCTTGTTCCAGATAAATTATTTTTTAATCAACACTAACAACAAACATAAATTATAATGATTATGTTAAAACTTAAGGATTTATGTTAAATTCCTGGCCTGAAATTTTAAATAGCATTTCAGAGTCTTCATTTAATAAACTTGGAATATAAAACATAACAGCACAGCGTGAAAAGGGAAGTCTACAACTAGAGAAGACATAAATTATATCAAATGCACTGCAGGATAGGATTACTCTTAGATTTGTTTGGTTTCATTCAAATTCAGGTATTGTGGGGCTAGGGAAGTAGCTTGGTGGTGGAGTATTTTTTTTTTTTTAAGAGAGAGTGAGAGAGGAGAGAGTGTGTGAGAGAGAGAGAGAATTTTTAATATTTATTTTTTAGTTTTCGGCGGACACAACATCTTTGTTGGTATGTGGTGCTGAGGATCGAACCCGGGCCGCATGCATGCCAGACGAGCGCACTACCGCTTGAGCCACATCCCCAGCCCCGGTGGTGGAGTATTTGTCTGGCAAGTGCAAGGCCTGGGGTTCCATTACCAGCACCCCAAATAAAAAAGGTTCAAGTATTATGACAATAACCAATAAGAAACTTTAATTATTATCAACGTATTTTAAAAGGAGGACAGGATCATTTATTGAAAAGAAATAGTAGATTTAGCATTATAAAATTCTGAGATACAGTTTAAGTTCAGTCATTAATAGAACTGGCTAGGGAGGTAATATAAAATAAAATTTAAAATAAAATGTGCTCTTTATGGCCAGATTATTTTTTAATGTTTATTTACCTTTTATTTTATTTATTCATTTATATGCAGTGCTGAGGATCAAACTCAGGGTCTCACACATGCCAGGCAAGTTCTCTACCACTCAGCCACAACTCCAGCCCTAGGACCAGATTATTGTAAACATTTTTTTTTATTTATTTATTTTAGAAAAAGGAAAAATAAATTTTATTGCTTTGCTAGCAAAAGAGAGACACAGGGAACTCCTACCCCAGAGGTAGTGGTTCTCCGGTCAGGAGGAATAGAGGGTTTTTAAAGAGGTGATTCAAAAGCTACATTCCAGGTATACCCAGTCAGATTGTAACAATCATTTCTTAGATCTTCTGGCACCCTCCCTAAAGTGTGAATTATTTTGGTCCAATTGTAGGTATGTGCTCAAGGACAGATAATCTTGGCCCTACAGTAGGGAAGAAGGGTAATCCTGTTTCCCTGAGGTTAGAGAGGGGTAGAGGTAGAAGAGGAAAACAAGACAAAAGAAACAAACAAACAAAAAAATGTCCATTTTAAAATAAGGCTGAGCTGCAGAGCAGCAAGGGCTATATTCAAAGGATGAGGCAGACCACTGTTACATTTCCCCACTGTCAATTTCTATCTTCCTTTTCTGTGGATACATGGGCAACAAAATCTCTAGGCTGCTTCCTGTTGAGAGGGGAAGTTGGGGGGAAGTGATTGTTCTCTATCAGGTGGGGCATGGACAGATAAGGGTATTTAGCATCAGGGCAGTCTAGAAGTCCATGGTGGAAGTTGGCGGGTGACTGGACAAGGCATACATAGGGCAGGGATCATGCTAGGACAACAATAAACGACAAAAAAGTATTATTTTTTTAAAAAATTAGCACAAAAGCAATTAGTATCCCAGCCAGTCTCTGAAAACCATGAAGTCAAGTAAAGCTTAAGATGGGATCCAACATACCACTAATTTGTGAGTGGAGGCCATTTAAGGCTTTAGAAACATTAGCAGAGTTGTTAGAAACATGCACAACATTTTAGTTTTTTTAATGGCACAGGTGTCCCCTTGAGCTGTAGTTAAAATATCTTTCTCATTAGCATTAACTCTTTATTTAGTAGAGGAATCCCATTAACTGCTATTTAGGGTTCTCTTAGTAAAGCTAGTTAGGGCTTTTGTGTGACACATTGCATCTTTTAGATCAATATAAGGGATAAATATCAGGGCTAGATAATCATACCAGTGAAAAACATATCAAGAGATTATTGTAAACATTATAAGGCCTTCAAAAATTAGATATTATTACAATATTAAAGTTACTGCATATTAATATATAATCTAAAAAGTTCTTATATTCATGTGCTAACATCTATAACATTTTAGATGTGCTAACATCTAAAATGGATGATGAAAAAAAAAAACCAGATCAGACAAAGATCACTTTTGCATACAGCTTGAAAATCACTATTGCATACAGAAGTTATTTAGGGACAACATAAAATTTGTAATTAAATTAAATTAATAGCTCCTCCTAGCTCTAAATCTGATTTAATTTTCAAGGAATTGGCTAATCATTAACAGTAAAACTGAGTACATACTATGTGCAAGGCACAATGCTACATGCTATTTTGTATTAGTTAACAAAACTATCACAAAAACAAAACATATGAAACATAGCTACTGAGTCAATGTTGGTACCTAAGCTAAAAAGAATAATTTAAAGCACATGGATAGATGAAAAACTAACATGATAATAGTAGAAATGAAAAATATAGAAATATTATATATGGCAATGTTAAAATCAGAACACTATAAGAAAATTAGATACTAGTGCGGGTTCTTAAAATATCAAGGGGCTGGAGATGTAGCTCAGTGCTAGACTATTTGCCTATAGTCTGTGCAAGGCCCCAGTTCTAATCCTCAGCACCACCATCAAATCAATAAATGAGCAAATGAGCAACATTTTCTTCCCATAATGATAAATTCAATTTCTGCACCTGCTACGTAGAGGAGACAAAAACTCAACTAATTTTTAAGTTTCACAGAGCAGGTGGAGCAAGCCTCATCAAATCTCTTAAACCACTGAGGTAGCCAGGCTTGGTGGTGCACACCTGTAATCCCAGCAACTCAAGAGGCTAAGGCAGGAGTATCACAAGTGAAGGTCGGCCTAGACAACTTTGTAAGATCTTGTCTCAAAATCAAAAATTAAAAAGGGCTGGGAATATGGCTCAGTGGTAAAGCGTCCCTGGGTTCAACGCTCAGTTAAAAAAAAAAAAAAAGAAAGTTATGGGTCAAGAAAAATATAAACTGGGAATGAGGATTCATTAGATATAGATAAGGTAAAGATCAATGATATTTTCTAGTATGATATTTTAAATCTATAACATGCAGTAGCTATACAAAAATGATACTTAACTTGGTTTAATGGCTATTTATCTTATTGGCCAATATCCAGATTTCCCCTAAAAACCATATATTTGTCATTTGATAACTTTTAATGGTATTTTTCAAAGCATATTTAAACAAATGCCAGTATATTTAAATGTGAAACTTCGAAACCAGAGTTATATTATCCATAAATATTTATTGTCTTGAGCAAGTTACATAAAATACTTATTATTATCCAGGCTAAATGTATCAAAATTATCTTAATTTACTCAAAACAAAACAAAAAACTCAGATCTTTATTATTTCAAAATTATAAATGCAAGCTGGTCATCGTGGTGCATGCCTGTAATACCAGTGACTTGGGAGGCTGAGTCAGGAGGATTGCAAGTATGAGGCCAACCTCAGCAACTTAGAGAGACCCTAAGCAACTTAGTGAGACTCTGTCTCAAAAAAAAAAAAAAAAATTAAGCCAGGTTTGGTGTCATAGCCTGTAATTCCAGCAGCTCCATAGGCTGAGGCAGGAAGATCTTGAATTCAAAGCTAGCCTCAGCAACTTAGCAAGGCCCTAAGCAACTCAGTGAGACCCTGACTCTTAAATAAAATACAAAATAGGGTTGGGGATGTGGCTCCGTGGTCAAGCGCCCCCTGAGTTCAATCCCCAGTACCAAAACAAAATAAAAATAAAAAGGGTGGGGTTATGGCTCAGTGGTTAAGCACCCCTGGGTTCAATCCCCAGTACCAAACAATTTAAATAAACAAACAAATAAATGTAATACTCTCAGTAAATGAAGATGGTAAAAATAGCTGACCCTTACCAGCACATGAAACTTTTCCTGTATTAAAAATAAACTTGGTTTGATTTTATACTCATTCATACAATGTCCTCCTCACTGCCAACAACATGCATTTAAAGAAGGCCTACATAGAAGCGAAAATAGTTGCTGAGCAAGAAGCAGACAAAAGTGAATTTGTGGCACTCAAATCATCACAGTGATTTCCTCAACCACTATATGATTTGGTTCAATTCTAAGGAGTTTATACATATCCCCCCAAAAAAGTGTTTTTTTTATAATCATTTAAGAAAAAATGTTTACAATGTAAAAGTTAATGTGAGCTAAAATAAGTATAAAAAATAAATCAGTCATTATGATTCAGCACACAAAAATAAAAAATATATAAGCAATTATTAAACACAGTGACCACATGAATATATTCTGTTAGTTGTACTGTAATTTTACATTTTTCTCCTTAAGTATTTCCTATTGTCTTTTAATAGTTAGTCTCAAGATCTTGGAATAGATCTTACAAGGGTGTTATTGTTTACTTGAAACTTCATTTACTGTATTTTTTAATCTTTAAATGATCTGATTTAAAGATTATAAAATTTGACTATTTAAATTTCATTACTGTAAGGAATACCTGTTCTTCTGCTCTTGCTTCAATAACTGAGCAGCTATTTTCCTCAAATCAGTTACTTCCTTCAAATCATCATCTTCTTCTTCTTCTCCAAGTAATTGTTCCTTCTCAACTCTAAAAGATAACACAAACATGGTTATCCACAAAGTAAAGCAGTCTGTATCTTAGGTCAACTTCTAAAAATTGATAACATTTTTATTTTTAATACCATGTGAAAGCTAAAATCTTTATATTCTTTATTTTTAAAATAAGAAATAAAAGAATATATAATATCTAAGGAAAACAAATCTATGTTCTCTACTCATTATGAAATGTGGCATACTAGCTGTATTAATATAATTAATGACCAACAAATAATGAAGTCTACAACCATTTTTAAATTTCTGAAATGTGTAATGGCCACAGAAATTTAACAATGCATATTGCTCAGTTTTGAGTGTAGTAACTGCAAAGCTCTACATGGTCTGCCTTTATAAATAAATATAAACTGTCATGAAAATTTCTCATTTTATTAAGCCAGACTGCTTCTCTCAGTTTATTTTGGTTTTAAAAAATCTCCATGTAAAATGTTTAAAGGAAATGCAAAACAAGTTCAAATAAGATTTGCAAATTTACCAGAAAAATGCTAATTAAGATATATCATTTTTATCATTTAAAGAAAACAAAAAAATTTTAAATAAAGTTTTCTCTAAACTCTAGTTACTTTTACCTTAAAAGCATTTAATTTGGGGCTGGGGTTGTGGCTCAGCAGTAGAGTGCTTCCCTAGCATGGGCAAGGCCCTGGGTTCGATCCTCAGCACCACATAAAAGTAAACTAATTAATTAAAGATATTTTTTAAAAAGCATTTAATTTACTAAATCCTATCAGACCATGAGTTTTCTTAATCTTTACCACATCTTACATGATATGACACTGATGACTCTCAAATTTAGGCAACTGTCCTTATTAGATAATGTGAGAAAGTAAAAGAAGAATGAAATCTTAAGGAAAAAAAAGAAAGCAATGTACCTCCTTACAGGGCATTTGAGGGGATTAATAACTGCTTAAAAAATTACCAGTGAGGGGCTCGGAATGTAGCAATGGTAGAGTATGTGCTTAGTATGAGTGAGGCCCTGGTTCCATCCTCAGCACTATGCCCATACCCCCAAAAGAAATTACTAATGAGGTCACTCAAAGGAAAACACAATGTAGAGAAAAAAGTATGGGGATCAGAGAAAGCTCAGTTCATGCCCTAACTACTAGTGGACATAAGAAGTTTTAGGCACAAAACAAGACGCCTCTGAACTTCACCTTCCTCATCTGTAAAAATGGGATCAATATCTACCCTGCAGGATTTTACTGAAGAGTAAGTGGAAAATGTGTGAAAGCATATATAGTACTCATTCTGGTACATGGTAGGCATTCAACAAACATTCCTTCCTTTCTTCTTTCTTAATGTATTTGTTACCATGTGAGTAACCTGAAATAATGACTGAAAAAATGTGGTAGGTCATATTTCATAATTTCATAAAATGAAAGATAAAGATACAAACCACAATTATTTTTTTTTAAAGAGAGAGAGAGAGAGAATTTTTTAATATTTATTTTTTAGTTTTCGGCAGACACAACATCTTTGTTGGTATGTGGTGCTGAAGATCGAACCCAGTGCCCTGCGCATGCCAGGCGAGTGCGCTACCACTTGAGCCACATCCCCAGCCCCCACAATTATTTTAATAAAATATGAACATAAGTATCCTTAAAATTGCTATAACCAGTGTGACAAAATAGAAAGTAGATTAGATCAAAAGACATCACACTGGAGTTCCAAACTCAGTTTCCTTATTGGCAAAATAATGCCAATACCATCTATCTTTAAAAGGTGGAGAAAGAATTCAAATGAAGCAATGTATGTGAAGGTACAGTTCTCATTAGTAAAACAGAAAACATTATTATTACCCTTCAGGGGAGAAATGTAGTGTATATCTTACTTTCAACCTAAAGTTTTAGTATAATTTTAAGGAATCCAGATAGATGATATATTTGCAAATTAACAATCTAAACATAACAGAGAAATGGGCCAAAAATTCTTTTGAGTGCTCTTTCAAGTAGGAATATGTAATGAATAGTTCAAGTACTTATAAATAACATATCATTTTGAGAATTTGTGTCCTTACCTTTTTTCATTTCCCAATTCTTCATTTTTCTGAGATTTTTCAAAGCATTTTTCTTTTCCCTTATATGAAAGAAAATTATCACTTTAAATTGTATGGTCCACTTTTGTAAGATGAAGGATAACATGTAATCTATTCACAGTCTTATTTACCTTAAGCAAAGAGACAAATGATCCAATATGTGTATCTCCTTGTTCAGGAACTGCTACATCTTCTGTGTTGGGGTCAATAAAATCATACACCTCCTGGTCTAAGTATAGATTGATATTTATTTTAAAATATATACTAAATGCTCTAACACTATAGTGCTTAGAATAAAGTTTATTTTCTTAGTATAAGAGTTAGCTAAAGACATGATAAATTTTCAAAGTCCATTTTTAATAAAAGGCTCACTTTTAATAAGAGATATACACATGACATAAAATAGCAGACACCACATGAATTACCTTTCTGAGAATCAGGCTTGCTTCCTATTGTGTGATTCTCATTTCTTGATGTCTGCTCTCTATTTGATTCTGAAACTTGAGAGTGAAGGCTGATTGTATCATCATCTGATGGCTGAAAAGAAATGAGCACAAAATACAAAATGAGGCATTTGAGGGACTGAGGCTGTAGCTCAGTGGTAGAGTGCTTGCCTAGCATGTGTGAGGCACTGGTTTTATCCTCAACACCACATACAAAAAATTAATAAACAAAGATATTGTGTGTCCATCTACAACTAAATATATACACACATATATATATGTGTGTGTGTGTGTATATTTATATATAGGCAGCCAGGCATGGTGGTGCACGCTTGTAATCCTAGTGACTTAGAAGGCTGAGACAGGAGCATCACGAGTTCAAAGCCAGCCTCAGCAATTTAGTGAGGTGCTAAGCAACTCAGTGAGACCCTGTCTCTAAATAAAATACAGAATAGGGCTGGGGATGTGGCTCAGTGGTCAAGTGCTCCTGAGTTCAATTCTCAGTACCCAAAACAAAAAGAAAAAAAGAGGCATTTGAAACACACGACAAAGGTTATATTGCTTTAATCAAGCATGCAAATTATAAAATAACCACTTTACTTCTCCAGTTTTCAGATAAAAAATTAATAAGCTAAAGTTGACGTCTGCTTTAATAATCAGTATGTACTTTTTTTCATTTGAAGGTATAAAATAAAATAATGATCATATTTTCAAACAAAGTCAAATGTGTGCAAATATCTCCATCTCAGAGTTCTAATAAAACTGTAAAACAAAACAGATCAGCGATGGAAAAGACTCACTTCTGTTGTAGATAATCGTTTCTCTCCATTATCACTTCCAATTCCAGAGTCAGGGCCATGATTTTTATTTGGATAAAAATCTTCCATACTATGAAAATAGAAATACTAAAGACAGTTAGGATTTTGTTCTCAAATAGATAATGCACACTTGATCTAAAACTTCCTTAGATAATACAAAATATATAATGATTGCTTATCTTGTGGTAGGAACTGGGCTAAGTATATAATACCGTTAATATTTCTTGTGGGGGGGCTGGGGTTGTGGCTAAGCGGCAGAGCACTCGCCTAGCACGTGCGAGACCCTGGGTTCGATCCTCAGCACCACATAAAAAAAAATAAATAAAATAAAGATATTGTATCCAACTAAAAAATAAATATTAAAAAATATATATTTCTTGTGAAAACTCGAGCAGATTATGGGGTCTTCTAATCTTATAAGTGAGGAAACTAAGGCTGGGGTAAAAATGGGGTAACTTACCCAAGGACACACAACTTGCAAACCATGTGTAAATCTGATCCCCAGATTACCTAGCACTAAAGTCTCTGATCTCAACTGGTACGCTTAAATTCCTCCTTTAATTTCAGTTTCATGCTTACAAAAACAAAAATTTATTTTTGTCTTTTCAGAAGTATATCAATAAACTTAGGGAAGCATCTACAAAGTATCAGGCACTGTGCTTAATGTTTGAGATAAAATGAGATGAACAAAAAGTTTGCCTTCAAAGGGCTCTCAGCCCAGAAGGGAAATGAGTCTGTTTATATGTTAATGAAGCCTATGACAGAGGTAAATTAAAGTGCCAGGAGAAAAAAGAGAGATCAACTAATTCTCCTTGGTAAGGTTAGGAAAGGCTTTACCCAAGAAAGAGGCATTGACTTAGAAGACAGGGCGTAATTGCTAGCATTTGCTGAATGTCTACACTGTGTTAGGAACTGGGCGAGCTGTACCTCATATTTCATACATAGTCCATATTTTTAAAGTTGCTTCTTTGTACAAATGAGAATAATAAAGCTTATAAAATTTAACTTCTAAAGGGGAAAACTCTAACATTTACTGATAATCATTTGTTGAACTGGTTGCAAAGTACACATTTAATTCACATAACCACCTTATGAAGTGGGTATGGTTAACATTTTAGATAAGGAAACAGGCTCAGAGATTTTAAATAAACTATACAAAGCCAGAGAAGATTTAAGATGTTAAACCATTATTAGAGCTGACTCTACAATATTAAATCCATGTACAAACATATACATGCATTTGTAATAGATGACAATGATAATAAGCTATTTGTTGAGAAAATATTATAAATAATGCATTGTGCTAAGTACTCTATATACATTATTTAATTTAATCCCAATAGCATTTGTATGATTATTTTATTTTTACATATTAAAAAACTAAGGACCAGAGACATTAAGACATACAGTTGTTAAGAGTCAAAAAAGACCTTTAAAGCTATCTTTATGTCTGATCCCAAAAGTTAATACTGTATATGTAACTATTGTAATGCCTATTCATGTAGAGCAAAGAGTTTACAAAATAGATAAGGCATGGGAAGGCATTTTAAGTAGTGAGAACCATATTGCCAGGAACCTGTATATGAAGGCACATATAATAATTTTCCAAATAGTTCAATACAGGCTGTTAGTGGGAGATTAACACACCTGACTGCTGGAAGCCATCCATGAACTGTGCATGAAACAAATCAACATGGAAGCCAGGTGGTAGGAAAGTCTGGTATCTGGGAACTCCCAGCGGCACTCCTGCTGGTTTGAGATCACCCAGTACCTGTGATATCCTACGGAGCTCTGCTAGGATCAGCACTGCACTGGAGTTGGGGTGACCAGCTGGAGTCACACAGCCACAGCCTCTCAGAGATGGATATAGCTTGTCAAGATGCCAATCAACCTGTTTGCAGCAAGACTACTTCCACTAAAACCTTATCCCTGCCTTTGATGTACTCTCCCTTAAATAAAGAACCAGAGCCACTTTCTAGTTGTTCAGTTCTAGCTTCCACCAGGACTGAAGGATCTATCAGGAGCTCTGCTTTCTCTTTAAATCTAATTTCTGGCTCTCTCGCGCGCGCTCGCTCTCTTGCTCGCTCTCTCTCTCTCTCTCTCTCTCTCTCTCTTTAGTTGTTGATAGACCTTTATTTTATTTATTTATATGTGGTACTGAGAATCGAATCCAGTGCCTCACACATGACAGGCAAGTGCGCTACCACTGAGCCACAGCCCCAGACCCCTGTCTCCTTATTTCTTTACTATCTATTTCAGACTTTCATTTTCTCAGGTGGCTCACAACCTTCTGAGCAGGAAACTACCCTGGCGGGGTGCTAGCCGACCCATGAGACCTGACAATCAACTCTATAGATCTGCACTGTTCAATATAGTAAGTGACTACTAACCACATATGGGTATTTAGCACTTGATGTGTGGCTAGTCCAAATTGAGACACATGATAAATGTATACACCACATTTCAAAGATTTCATATAAAAATGAGCATGTAAAATATCTCACTATTTTTGTATATTAATTAAAGATTTAAATGGTAGTATTTGATATACTGGGTTAAATAGAATATATTATTAAAATTAATCAGAGCTGGGGGTTGTGGCTCAGTGGTAGAGCACTCGCCTACCACATGTGAGGCCCTGGGTTTGATCCTTACCACTACATAAAAATAAATAAATAAAATAAAGGTATCATGTCTATCTACAACTAAAAAAAAAAACTCTAACAAGTAAAAATAAAAAGATCTCTTGATCTCTGGGCAGTATTGCAACAATATAAACTGATTTTTGTGCTTTCACTTCTGCTCACTTCCAATCTATTCTTCTAAAAGTCAAATTAGTTGAAACAAATCAGATCAATTCTTTATAATGTTCAATGACTTACCATTGTATTTTAAATAAAATTCAAACTTCTTGCCACAGACTACAAAGCCCCCACATGACTTGAGCCTGGACTATCTCTCCGTAATCAATTTTTACCACTCTACCTTTCAGTCGCTCTACTAATCATTCTGGCTTCCTCTGAATACACTAAGTTCCTTCCCAACCTAAGGGAAGACACAGGTCATTTTTTTGTGAGTTGCTTTCCCCCTTACTCTTCACATGGCTGGATTTCTTCATTAGGATCTTGACTTAAAACTTCATCTTCCCAAAGAGACATTCCCTGACCACACTCTTGAAATATGGCCCTTTCCTTCATAGCACTATGATTTGAAAATTTATACATATGTACAGATGCTCCTTGATTAATGTTGGTATTAAGTTCCAATAAACACATCATAAGTTAAAATATTTTAATTTGAAAATGTACTTAACACACCAAACCTACTGAGCATCATAGTTTAGCAACACAGCCCATGATAGTATATTGGTTGTCCACCCTCACAGTGAAGTGTCTGGGAGCTGTCATGCCCTTAATACCTTCTATTAGGCGCTGCCCCCAAACACTGTTGTATTGGAGATTAAGTTTTTAACACATGAACTTTGGGAAACATATTCAAACCAGAGCATATGGCATGCACTTATACAAATGGTCCTTGATTTATTATGGTTCATCTTACCATTGTTCAACTTTATGATAGTGCTTAAGTGATAGAAACCATACTTTACATTTACTCACTGATTCATTCTCTACAAGATTGTAGCCTCCATGAGGTGCAAGACCAACATACAATGGCACTCAATAAAACATACCCTGAAATCTACCAGTAGGCATTCAAAAGGTATTTGTAATATAAATGACTAAATCAGTGAATGCCACTACTAAATTCATTTTAAAATAGTGCATATTAATAGAGATTAGAATAGGTATTAACTTTAATTTTTATAGACTTGTTTGGTCTAATATTGTTCATAATATTAAGCAAAATAATCTTTAGGTACTAAATCTTTTTTTTTTTTTTTTTGGCGGTGCTGGGAATTGAACCCAGGGCCTTATGCATTCGAGGCAAGCACTCTACCAACTGAGCTATATCCCCAGCCCCCTAAGTCTAATGTTTAGATATTTAACACTACACAAGCAAGAGAAATATTCAAGAAAAAAGTCCTATTTGGAATTTAAGAACTTGTACTGTCACCAATAGTATTTCGGATACTGCCATTCCAAGCAATCTAAACTTTATCACATATGCAAAGACAAACCTTTAAATACTTTAGTCAGGGGCATATTCTCTCTTTCTGTACTCTCACCCCATTCCAAATCACTGCATAGAATTATATTTTCTTGGTGGGGTTCTTTTTTTGGTGGGGGAACTGGAGGTCAAACACAGGGCTTTGTGAATGCAAGGAAAACACTTTGCCACTGAGCTACATCCCAGCCCGAATTATATTTTCATAAAATCTTTCAGACCAACCTGCATCTTGAAAGGATGGATTATAAACAAATATAATTTACCATTTCAAAATCTCATAAGGAAATCATCAAAATCATAAGGAATGTCAATGGCATATCATCTTTGATCAGTCCTAAAGAATATAACTAGGGGCATGAGGATGTAGCCCAGTAGTAGAGTACTTGCCTAGTATGCGCAAGACCCTGAGTTCCATCCCCAGCATCATACACACACACACAAAAAAAGAATATGACAAAAAGAAAAATCATCATGATCTTCCACCAAACTCGGTTTGAAGTAAAATTCTATTTGCTATTACAAATGTAGAATACAGAAATCACAAAAGTAAATTAACAGTTGTTATAGCTGAGAAATTGGTGATTCTGCAATATAATGTCAAATGTTTACATTTTCACTGCTAAAATAATAATAATTATCTGAGAAAATCTCAGATTTATTCTAGTATCTTAAAGTTCATTCTCTGATGGTGATATTTAGCTTCAGAAATACTGATTTTACCACTGGGCCAATCAGCCTAAATATACTCAATACACTTAAGATTAATAAATATCTTTTAAAAAAAGAGAAAACAAAAAGAGACTATAAAAACATTATATTACCTGTCTGTGAGAGGCTGAGAGGGCATTCTTTTACTCAATGATGGAAGATCCAGGGAATCTGGTTTCTTATCCATTCTACAACACGCTTGGATATTTAAGTACTTAAATATGTGTACTTTACCCTTTAAACATATCTGTTAACAAATGAGATGTATTTATTATACAGCTCAAAATATAAATGGCAATTATCAAGTTATTTATTTTAATAATGTCAAATTATGTTATGATATAATAATCTTAATTGATACTTTGCATATTTAAAGAGTTTGTACATCTAACATTACATGGAAAAATTGAACAATACTGACACCAATTAAATGCTATTGATATCTCTGTTCTTATCAGAAAAAGTTAATTTTTCTATAATTTACGCAAGCTTTCTCGTTAAAAGTAGAATGTACAAACCACTAAACGATATAAAAATTTACAACACATGAAAGTTGCCCTTATTAGAAAAAGAAGAAAAAGAAATAAACTATTCACTGATTTGGTGATAAAAGGGCAAAAAATATATATAATTTTTAAGGTAATATCATCAGAACCACAAAGATGTTTGGTATGAACACTGAAAGAAAACTAAAATAAAAATAATGTAAATAAAGAGAAAGTGAATTTGTTGAAAGGTATAATGATAGATTGATTAGAATAAAATTTAAAAAAAACATTGGTCAGTTCAACTGAAAAATTATTTTTTATTAGTTATGAAGGAAAGAAATAACAAGGGGTAAAAAACTATGTGAAAGAAGGTATTTTGTGTAAAACTGATGGAAAATGAGAAGCAAAGAAATTGTAAGTAATCTTTACAAAGGTTATTTATTTACAGTCATTATGAGTGACATCAAATAAATATTTCCCAAAATTTTTAATAAAAATATCTTGTTTGATGGGTTCACATAACCTTACCTCACATGCAAAAATAATCAACAAAGTGGTACACATACACAATGGAATATTACTCAGCCATAAAGAAGAATAAAATCTCATTTGCCAGTAAATGGATGGAACTGGCGACTATCATGCTAAGGGAAATAAGCCAATCCCAAAAAACCAAAGGCTGAATGTTCTCTCTAATATGAGGATGCTGACTCATAATAGTCAGAGGGGAGAGAGGAGTGGAGGTTCACTGAATTGGACAGGGAGGAATGGGAGGAAGGAAGAGGGATGGGAATGGGAAAAACAGTAGAATAAATTAAACATAAATCTCCTATGTTCATATATAAATATATGACCATCGTAACTCCACATCATATACAACCACAAGAATGGGAAGTTATATTCCATGTATGTATGATATGCCAAAATACATAGTACTACTAAAAATAACAAATAAAAAAGAAAGAAATCAACAAAGACAACTATATAGCTGGGAACAGTGGCATATGCCTGTAATCCCAGTGTTTGGGGAGACTAATGCAGGAGAATCACGAGTCCCAAGCCAGCCTCAGCAATTTAGTAAGGCTCTAAGCAACTTAATGAGACCCTATCTCAAAAAAATTCAAAATAAAAAGGGCTAGTGATGTGGTCCAGTGGTTAAGCACCCCTGGGTTCAATACCTGGTAACCAAAAAAATAAAAATAAAAATTATGCCAGGCATGGTGGCACATGCCTATAATCCCAGCAACTCAGGAGGCTGAGGCAGGAGGATCATTGAAAGGTTGAAGCCAGTCTGGGCAACTTAGCAAGACCCTGTCACCAAATAAAAACAAAAAAGGGTGGGGTTGTGGCTCACTGATAAAGCATCCAAGTTCAATTTCCAGTATCAAAAAGAAAAAAAAAAAGTGGAGCATGGTGGTGCAAGCCTGTAATCCCATCTGCTTGGGAGGCTGATGCAGGAGAATCACGAGTTCAAAGCCAGCCTCAGCAAAAAGCAGGGCACTAAGCAACTCAGAGAGGCCCTGTCTCTAAATAAAATACAAAATAGGGCTGGGGATGTGGCTCAGTGGTCCAGTGCCCCTGAGTTCAATCCCTGGTACCCCCCCCAAAAAGAAAGAAAATTATAATTCCAAGTAAAAGATGTTTTAGGTAATTCTCATAGATACTAGGTCTGATTCATTGCTGAAAAATTTCATTTGAAAGGCAAATAAAAATGAGTTATTAGGATATAAATACATTACCAATTAAAGTGTGCAAAATAGTATCCCACTATCTGTCCAAACTAATTAAACATTTATTTTCTGTAAATTCTATAAATTTTAACTATTGTTTTTATCATGATAAATCATGTAAATAGTTTCAAAAAATCAAGCAGAATCACAAGCTGTTTAAAAAGTAATCTCCCATTATACTTTCAATCTCTAAGACCCAATCCTCACTTTGAACTTTTTCAGTTGGTATTTTGCTAGTTACCCTCATGAATAACATGCTTCTACTACTTTTTATTTTTCAGTCATAGATTTTGTTTATTGGGGTATCACTAAAGAAGATGAGAATTTAAATTTCTTGCACTACCACTATGACCACTGTCACCACCACCACCTCTACTATACCCCCTCCACTCACATAATCATATTCCCTCTCTCTTCAGAAGCCTAACAGTGGTTAAAGAGCATGGACTCTTTAGTCACACAGTCTTGCTTTGAAAAATGAAGACAACGTTTTCTATTATTATTATAGCTATGTCACAATTTTTCATTAAATCAAAATCCAGTTTTTACATTATTTATGTAAAAATTTATGACCAAGAAAATATCCACAGATGAGCCCCATAGAAAGGTAGGATTATATTTATTTTCTCCTACAATATTTTTGTTTTCCCTAAAATCATGATTCCATTTCTCTTTTGTATGTTTTCTATATGTCTATTAATAATTTGTTCTTGAATCCATGACCAAATTGTAAAACCTCCCTCGGTGTGGACAAACACGTCAAGTCACCTATCACTCCCCCTACCCAACTTTTTGTTATTGCTTTTTTTTTTTACACTGGGGATTGGACCCAGGGGCACCACCAAATTACATCCTCGGTCCTTTTTATTTTTTGTTTTGAAACAGGATCTTACTAAATTGTTGAGGATCTTACTAAGTTGCTGAGGCCGGCCTAGACCTTGCAATCTTCTTGCCTCAAATCACTGGGATTACAGGCATGTGCCCAGCCTTTCTTCCCATTTTTGTGGTGGTCAATTCCCCTTCTTCAAACTGACTGGCTGCTCTCTAGGTCTAAGACTGATACCTGTCAATCTTAGATGTGAGAAATTTCTGTTTTAGGTTACTCCCTCATTTTGGCATAGCACATCCTGCTACTTCCTAAGAATGGTTGCATGGGAATTAAAATTTCTGAGACTTTGCATGTTTGAAATATTTTTCTACCTAACATCTGATTGACAGTTTGTATGTAGAAAGTTGGAGTTATTCTCTCAGTCTTTGAAAACATAATTTTAATATCTCCTAGTTTTCTGAGCAGCTGCTAAGAAATTATTCTGATCACCACACCCATAAATGTTGAGAGCCACAGCCGAAGGGGCCCCAGCAAACTTCCAGCTGCCAGCTGATGATTGGCTCACAGCAGCCCCAGCAAACTTCTAGCTGCCAGCTGATTGGCTCCTCTGCGGTAATGCTCATTGGGCTGTTTCCCCGCCCTTTCAGACCACAGAGCTGCTCCTTGGGGGACTCTTTTGGCTCTGCCCATGCAACTCAGCCAATCGGCCTTATACAATTTATGTCTCCTAATAACTTTTGAAAGTCATTAAGTGATTTGAGTTGATCTACTCGTATTTGAATTTTTGGTGGATGGACCATGGTTGAAGATAATAGAACTCCTAAATAATTAATTGGAAAATTTAATTGTACTTTATCTATTGCTATGTCTAGATTATAATTTTTTAATAAGTTTGAAAGTGTGGCATAACATTCTAGCAATGTGTTTTTATCTTTGTGTGCTAATAATACATCATCCATATAGTGAAATATTTGTAGTTCAGGATTTTGATTTCTAAGTGGCTGGATTACTTTGTTAACATAAATTTGACACATAGTTGGGCTGTTAGCCATCCCTTGACGGAGTACTTTCCATTCATATCTCTGATCAGGACCTTCATGATTCAGTGCAGGGATAGTAAATGCAAAACCTGGACTATCCTCAGGATGAATTGGAATTGAAAAAAAAAAAAACTTTAATATCTATAACTAAAACATACCAGGTTTTTGGCAAAGCAGACAATTGGGGAATCCCCAATTGAGCAGGTCCCATAATAACCATCTCATTATTAATGGCTCTTAAATCTTGCAATAATCTCCATTTACCAGATTTCTTTTTGATGACAAAAATGGGAGTATTATGGGGAGATACAGACTGCGGCACATGAATGTGTTCCAAATTTCCCTTCTTTATTGCCCCCACCCTGGTTTTACTGAAGTATGAATGACAAATAAAAACTTAATATATCTTAGTGCATAATGTGATGTTTTGATTTATGTAAACATTGTGAATTTACTGCAACAAAACTAACATACCCAACACCACACATAATTATTTTTTTGTATATATTGTGAGAAACTTGAGGGCTACTCTCTCAGCAAATTAAAAGTTTATAATACAGCATTAATCATCAGATTATACATTAGGCCTATAGTACTTATTCATTTTTAATTACTGAAGAATAGTATCACTTGATTCTTATCTCCCCTTTTCTCCATCTCCCAGCCCTTTGTAACCATTTTACTCTCTGCCACTTTGAGTTCAACTTTGCTTTTTGATGATTCCTTATATAAGGAGGGTATCCAGTATTTGTCAATGTTTGGCTTATTTCATTTAGCATAATGTCCTCAAAATTCATCCATGTGGTTGCAAATGGCAGGATTTCCTTCTTTTTGAAGGCAGAATCATATCCCTATCATATCCATATCTTTACTATTGTGAATAATGCTTCAATGAATATGGGGATATAAATAACTATTTCTTTTGAATATTGTGATTTATGAGAAATAGTTAGCCTTATTCCTATTTTATTTTCTTTTTTTGAGGTGGGGGTACCAGGGATTGAACTCAGGGGCACTCGAACACTGAGCCACATCCCCAGCCATTTTTTATATTTTATTTTGAGACAGGGTCTCTGAGTTGATTAGAGCCTCACTAAATTGCTGAGGCTAGCTTTGAACTCGTGACCCTCCTGCCTCAGCCTCCCAAGTCTCTGGGATTATAGGTGTGGACCACAATGCCTGGCCTTATTCCTATTTTCTGGCACACAGTTCCTAAAACCTTTACAGAATTTCTTAAGTGTCCTGTCCTATGGCATGAGAGAACCTTGGAGAGAATCATAGAATAAGGGGTTGGTAGCCAGGGGAAACAACCATGTGATTAGAGAGTTGGAATTTCCAGCCCCATCCCATCACCACCCATCACCAGCAAGGGGAGAGGGAGAAAAGAGAGGGAATTAAAGATGAGTTGATCACCAACGGCCAATGACTTAACCAATCATGACTACACATTTAAGCTTCCATAACAAATACAGGGTTCAGAAAGCTTCCAGAATGTTGAATATGTGGAGATATCTGGAGGGTCATCCATTTGGAGAGAACATGGAAGCTTCACATATACCTTGCCCTATGCACTTCTTCTCTCTCACTGTTCATTTGTATCCTTTGAAATTTTTTTTATAATAAACCAGCAATAATAAGTAAAGTCTTTCCCTGAGTTCTATGAACCACTTTAAAAAATCAATCAAATCTGAGAAGGGGGTCATGGAAAATGGACTTATAACAAGTGGGTCAGAAGTATAGGTGCACAGTCGAGTGGGATTGAGACCAATGGGATCTAAAGCTATCTCCAGATAGATAGTATCAGAATTGAATTGAATTGAATTATAGGACATCCAGTCAGTGTCTGTGGTAAGAAACCCCCCCCCCCGAAATTTTGGTAAGCAGAAGTTAAATACTCTGCATTGGTAATTTGAATAAGAAAAATACTTTTTTTCTATCACTTGAAATTATATACCTAGAAATGGGGTTGCAAAATCACATGGTAGTTCTATTTTTAACTTTTTGAGGAAGCTCCATACTATTTTCAATAATAGCTGTATCATTTTATAATCCTACAATACTGTACAAGGATGCCCTTTTCATTATATCCTCACCAACATTTGCTATCTTTGGACTTTCAGTAAAAGCCATCCTAACAGGTGTAAGGCAATATCTCATTGTGGTGGCATTTCCTTGATGATTAATGATATTGAGAATCTTTTCATATAGTTCTTGTCCATTTGCATGTCTCCTTTAGAAAAAAAATCTATTCACGTCCTTTGCCCATTTTTAAATTGTTTTTTTTTTCCTCCTACTGTTACTTAAATTCCTTATATAATTTAGATATTAACCCCTCACAGGATATATGGTTAACAAATATTTCTGGATATCTACAATGCAAAAAAATTTAATAAGTCCTCATTTGCTTCAGTGGAAGCAAATAGTGTTTTGGTCTATCTTTCATCTTTGAAATTATTCCTGAAACGTTTGGTGATCTTTGGCTATCTGTTCATTTTCAAGAGCAAAGCATTAAAAAGCCAACTGGAAGCTCCAGGTACATGGGGGAAATTTACTTGTAAGCTTCCATCTATCTAGTAATCAAACAGGGACTGGTCATTTCATCAGGTAACACTAAAAGATCAGTGTACAGATAAGTCTTTTCTCCTGGTTTAATCAGTTTATTACAGAAGAAATGTTTCAGTCCTGGCTGAAATATACAAGACAGGCTCTGGGCATTCCAGGATCCAAGTAGTTGAAGTCTACTGTAGGGTCCTGACATTTAGCATGCAAGCATTCACTGTTTTCAGCATAGGGTCTCACTTCTGCCTATAGCTGTACCTGTATGACTGAGTCCCCATAAAAAAATTAGTAACTTTTTTTTTCACTTATAGGATTCTACCCTCCTTGGATCAAATTTTAAAAAGCCAAGTGGAGCACACACTTTCTTTCCTCTGGTCAATCTGACCAGACCCCCTATTCCCATTCCTATAACTATCAATTGCTAACTTTGTTATCTTTGCTACAGAGAATGAAGGAAGGACGTCATAGTCTGATTTACAAACTTGATTTGCAGAAACATAGGTTGCTTAATGATCCGCCAGATGTCCACCAGATGATCCACCAAGAAGTCTAAAAATTTTGGGCTGTGATTGTGGCTCAGTGGTAGAGTGCTTGCCTAGCATGCACTGGGTTTGAGTCTCAGCACCACATATAAATAAATAAAGATCCATCAATAACTAATAAAAATATTTTTAAAAGAAGTCTAAAATTCTTGATTTTATTAAAAACTTCTAGAACTATCAACTTCTTCCCTGGGCTCCACCTTCTGTGTCCTTCTCCCTTAAATATCCCATAATCACGCTTGCTAGGGAAAAGAAGAATTTGAGGTCCTGTTCACCAACCTTTGGGTTTGTACCTTCTTGATTAAACTTTCTCTATTCCAAGCACTAGAATTCAATATTTGCTGCATATCAGGCACGTAAATATGATTTTCGGGGTTGGTAACACTTGGTGCCACTGACTCTGGTTTTCTTAATAGTTGTGCTATCCAATATGGTAGTTGCTAGCCACATGTGGCTATTCAAATTTAAATAAAATTGAAATAAAACTAAAAATTCAGTTTTCTGTCACTCTATATACTTGCAAGTACTCAATTGTCATGGTGGCTACCATATTGGACAGTACAAATACAGAACATTTAAATCACCATGAAAAGCAATAATGGGCAGCATTTTTCTAAATATTATATAAATTTCAGGCTTTTGCTGAGGGAAGGAGTGAATCATTTGGCCTCTGCACTAAGGAAAAATATCTAAGGATCTACCTGCTCAAGGTAAATTCTAGACTTCTGCTGCGACAAGTAAGAGGTAGTCATGTAGTTATGGGACTAAGGGCAAGAATCTGAGGGTGTAAATTTTAGACCTGTGGTGTACAATATAGTAGCCACTAGCCACATGTAGCTAATGAAATTTCAACTAAATAAATCAAAATGAAATAAGTACAAATTTGGTTCCTTAGTGACATTAGTCATATTCCAATCATTCAGTGTCAGAGTACATGCTTAGCACGTGCAAGGGCCTAAATCTAATACCAGCACCAAAAACAAAACAAAATATTTTTTAAAAATCCACTTATAGCAATTGGTTACAGTACTGTATAGCACAGATTACAGAACATTTCCATCATTCAGAAAGTTCTACTGGAGATCACTGCCTTAGACATTCAGTCCCTCATCCTATATTCAGAGTTACATGTTATGATCAATACTTGTGCCACTTCCAGGTTTGCCCCGTAAATCAACCTGCTTCTTGCTGATTTCCCCGACAGCTGACACAAGTCACAGTTTTCCCCCACTTGCTAAGACAGCTACTACCAGGACCCCAGCTATTTGAATTAGAAAACATACGCCCTTTGGAATAAATGGAATATACCTCTGTAAGAAGAAAATTGCAAACCCTGAGCCAGGGCACATAGCTTGAAGATAGTGTGGGCTGTTCTTTCACTGCTATCTGCTCTGCAGACAGATACTCATGCAGCATAAGAGGCGCTAGGCACCACTGTTCCATCTATTTTTCATTTTCCAAAACTCTGTTGACATCTCTTCTCCACTGTTCCCTTTCACACTCTTCATCCTTCTGGATTTATGACTTAGCTTTTTCTTTATCATTTTAGTGGACTCTACATGGACTTAATCTTCATTAAACTAAAGGCCAGAATTAATTTTTTCACTTGTATCTTGTTCTTTCTGTTACGATTTCATCTCTCGGTGCCAAGAATGTGCTACAATTCATCCCACAATAAATCCCAAGTAGATACATACCTGAGTATGAAATAGGAAGAGAGATTTCGAGGTCTATTTTGCAAAACAACATTAACAAACAGAATTAACAGTTTATAAGCAGAAAGCTGATGTCTGAGTTTTCCAAATGCTATTCTACAGCCTACACTAAAACTTCTACCAAAGTAGAAAAAAATATCATCTCAGAAAATCTCCTTTAGATAATAGTATCTAAACAACAAAATTGGCTCATTTTGGTGTTTTTTAAACTTAATAAGCAAATAAAAATTATGAACAAAATGAGAAGAAAACAAAAATGAGAAGAAACAAGTATCATATTTTTATTACAGACCTGTGCTGGTGGTACTTGCAATGGATTGTTATCCAAAATTATTACTTGTAAATGATGCAGCTTCCTGTAACAAACTGGAATTTCGGTCACTTTATTACAAGAGAAATCCAGCTTGACTAAGGGAAGATCTCCTAATTCTGTTCAGAAATGAAAATAATTAAGTTAAATTCTACACAGTTATTCTCTAATTCATGTGAGTAAAAATAGTGAACATCTTACCATCTGGCAATACGTGAAGATTATTTCTTCTTATATTTAGCTCTCTAAGGGAATGTAATTTTCCCATTTGTTGGGGAAGGACCTGAATCTCATTGCAGCTAATATCCTAAGGAAAACAAGAAGAAAAAATCATAATAAACTAATAAATACAGATAAATTCCAATTTTAAATTAAAGCATATGATTAATAGCTAGGAGAAGTTACTTCCAATGTCATTTCTCTAAAAATTAATTTATCTGGGAGATTTCTATTTATATTACACCATGAAGTCAACCTAGCATAGTCAACAAAAATTTTTCTGTGTAAAAAAATCTGGTGCACACCTGTAATCCCAGCAGCTCCAGAGGCTGAGGCAGGAGGATCGCAAGTTCAAAGCCAGCCTCAGAAACTTGGTGAGGGCCAAAGCAATTTAGTGAGACCCTATCTATACTAAATAAAATACCAAAAAAAAAAAAAAAAGGCTGGGATGTGGCTCAGTGGTAAGTGCCCCTGAGTTCAATCCTTGGTACCATAAACAACAACAACAAATCTTATTAACTACATTAAGTAGACCTCTCAAAAAATCTCAGCTGAAGACCAACCTTTGCCCACTAAAACCAGAAGTAAGGATGATCCAGGTGTTCTTCAGTCATAGAGGTAATATAAAATACTAATAACTATCTCTCATTGCCTCAGTCTGTCAATTATTATAGTTGATTTGAGATAGTCATATAAGTAAAGCTAAGAAAGTTAACGATCCAAGTTGGAGAACCCAAGATTATGGTCAGGATCAATTTAGCTAAATTTGGTTTTTTCAAAGGAATATGAAATATGAGGGGTTACAAGCTCAAATGGTTCACAATGCAACTCAAAGATACTCTAGGAGATCAGAAAACTTGAAATTTAAATCAGTGTTAAATAAAAATGTAAGCCCTGATTTAAAGAAAAACATACCAAGTTTACATAATAAGAGAATAAGGAACAGTTTAACTGTGCTCTCCTCTCCTGCCTCTTTCTTATAATCATATTGAGGTAGGATAGAAGACATAAGAATAGGGAGAAAGAAGGCATGCAGGACAAAAAAGAGTGCCCGTGATTTAAAGTCCAGATTTAAAGTTCACTTTCACACAGATTAAAAGACCAGATTTGAAGGTGCCTTTCATATACCTTGATCAAAAACAGCACTAATAAATCAATTATTAGGCCTTGTCTACAGGTACACCAGCATAGTACTGTTTAAATTCACAAAGTAAAACACATCAAAAAACAAAGGAAGGAAAAGCCTGTTTCATTAATGGTCAACATGTCAATAAATGACCACCATCCCAGTAATGGTTAACATGTCGAGTCACCAACACAAAAGAAAACTAAAAATACTCTCTTAAATGATGTCCCTGTTCTATTGACCTTATGTGTGTAAATATACCTAGCTAAGACAGAGCTAGCATGTTTCTCTCTCATGCCCACGTTCCACCATGTCTCTCAGGGGGTCTACTGCTTTCTTCCAATAAATTCAATCTGTGCCTCACTTTGATCCTTAAATTCCTTTCTGCAATGATGTCAAGGACCCTCAGGGCCTGAGTTAAGGTCTGTCTCTCTTTTCAGAAACCTCCTTAGGACCCTTGTCCCAGCAACAACATAAACAAAAAGGGAAATGTGCAACATGATCTTAGACAGAAGCCATTCCTGACATACTGCAGATGAAATTCAAGTTCTACTACAATTACTCCCAATTCCCAGCTTTCACTGAAAATTATTTTAGCTTGGCAGGAGATGGGTGGCATATACACTCAAGTTTTATCAAATTTAAAAAGTTCAGGAATGTCAATTCCAAAGAATATTAAAGCCACATAAGGAAGAATCCAATAAAGCTCCTGATAATTAGGAAAACATATCCTACATACATTTTTCAAAAGATATCTAAGGCATCTTCATTCAACAAGTCTTAATCAAATATTATTTGTTAGGCACTATTCTAGAGCTGGGAACACAGAAGAAAAAGAACAAATTCAGCCCTCACAGTTCCTTATGGAGTTTCCTTTCTAGCAAGGGAAGTAGATTATTTCATATGCTAGAAGACAAAAAGTGCTATTAAAAATTTTTTAAAGCAGGGAAAGGAAAATGGCAGTGCTACTAATAATGGGAAGGGACATTAACATTTAAGATCATCTCACGGAGAAGGTGATATTTGAGGAGTATTAATATATGAAAAAGGAAAATTCCAGGCAAAATGATAAATGTAAAGGTCCTTAGGAAGAACACATCTGACATGTACAAGTAACAGCTAGAATTCTGGGGTAACTTGGGAGAAGTGGGTAAGGGAGAGAGTAGGGTGTGGGTAGGGGATATACTTTTGACTTTTACTCTGAGATGGCAGAAACCAGAAACTTTTGAGCAGTGGAATGACATGATCTGACATGTTTCCATAGGATGGCCTTGGCTGCTATATTCAGAATAGACTATTATTCAAATGATGGACAATAAAGGGTTAGGAAAACACCCTTTAAAATAAATACTAATGCTTCTTTCCAAAGGTGTCTGATACTAAAGATTTCAATATAGAAATCTGACACATAGCTGCCATTTCCTAGAAGAAATAATCCCTAGCATAGGAAATTAACCTACTCCAAAGAATAATGCACAAAATACTCTGCTGGGGGATTGGAGAGAATATTTCCTAGATTTTTAATGACAGAATATAACCACATTCCTGTGGCTAAGTACCATGGGAATACCCACAAATTCATTATATGATTTACAATTGTCTGCCATTCATCCTAATGCCATCTACCCATCTGTTATTACTGATTCTGAGAGTTTAAAGCATAATAATTTATAGTAATTTTATGTTAGGGGCTGGGGATGCAGCTCAGTTGGTAGAGTGTTTGCTTCATATGCACATGGCCCTGGGTTCATCCCCAGAACCACACACACACACAAAAAGAGTAATTTTATACTGAAGTAATAGTATTGAATATTTTAAATACTCTCCTTAAAATACTTGAATAAATCTAAACATCTTAAATATTTTTCATGTTTCATTTATCTGAAAATTATCTCATGTAATATAATTTAAAACATAAGGCCAGAAACCAAATTAAGAAAAAAAGAAGAAAAATAAATTACAGAGCTCTAAAATCTTAAATTATTTATATAATCTTTACAAGACACTGACAGTGTACAGGTCAAAGAAAGTAATCATCTCTTTTAATATGAATTTGTGGGCTGGGGATGTGGCTCAAGCGGTAGCGGGCTCGCCTAGCGTGCGTGCGGCCCGGGTTCGATCCTCAGCACCACATACAAAAAACGAAGATGTTGTATCCGCCGAGAACTAAGAAAAATAAATAAATGTTAAAATTCTCTCTCTCTCTGTCCCTCTCTCTCTCTCTCACTCTCTCTTTAAAAAAAATATGAATTTGTTAGATCTCCATTCATTTTTTTAAAATATAAGATTAAGAGTCCATTAACAAAAGGGAGTATTTTCAGGGTAGAAACTGCTAAAAATAAAGTCATACAAAAGATTAAAAGTAATAAGGATGTTTATAATAGAGAAAAACAGGTCTTATAATTTAGAAAAATAGAAGGTAGGCACACACAGGTTATAAGTACCTGAGGGAAGACAAGTTGTCAGTATCTATATCTCACCCCAGGACCAATGGGAAAAAAGTGATGAGGAAATGCAGTTTGGTTCAAAATAAGATTACTAACAAACAGTTTTGCAAAAGAAAACAGGGGTGGTTCGGACACACACAAACAGAGCTGTTCACCACCAAAAATGTGTTAAATAGATCAGAGATTCCTGCATTAGGGAGTGATTACATCTGCTCACTTTTAAGATCTCTAATAAGCTTACAATTCTATGGTTCTAAAACACAAAGGTGAAATTCAAGGAAGTTCCCTTATGTTGTAATTGGACATGCAGGTATTTCTGAATAAATAAAAGGAATTCCCAGCACTTCAGTTCATCGCAGTCTAACAATAAATTCCCGTTATAAAGTTGTAGATAAGTTCCTCAAGAAAACTTTTGGTTCACTAGACATAATAAAGTATGCTTAAGAACACATTAAAATACCTGTTTATTGGAAAAGTGTTATTCAAGATAAAACAAAAATAATCAGCATGGTAAACTGTGTGAAATGGGGGGAACCAAAAGATAGTAAGATAATAGAGCAATGTTTTGAGAATCCAATTATGTTTCTCTCTGAGTTCAATGCTCTTTAAGAACTAAAATATTTTATCCAAGGTAATTATTTTAAATTATTCTATATTTCTATAAACAACAGAATATAATGGCTTCTTTTCATTTATCTTGGTCCCCAAGGAGTTATAAAATCACATGAGCATAAAGTAAAGGAAAAGTTATTTTGTTAATTCTGTTTACAGAATTAAATTTACAGACATTGTACTCTCTTCTTTAATCACCATTCTCTATGGCTCTACAATAACCCTGTAAAAACTTAAAAACAGCAACAACAAAATACCTTATCTTTTCCCCAAGACTTTTACTGTCCACAAAATGAAAAAACAAATACTTATTCATTTAAAAGCTATTTTTTTAAAGCTCAGAAGCCTTCTAATCCCACTAGGGCTAGGAACAACTAGGCTTTTTTTTTTTTTTTTTTTTTTTTTTTTGTGGCTAGGCACTAAAATCAGACACAACACAGTATCTCATAATTTGACAAAAGTAAATTTAAACATATACCAATTTATTCATTTAAAAAATTACAGTGAAATTCCACACATAAATAACTTATCTTCTAAAATGTAACAGTATTTATTATGCATATTACATACAATTTTTTAACTATTTTACTCACCAATTCCATTAAATCTTTTAACTTTCCAATTTCTTCTGGAATGGATACCAGTTTATTATTACTGACGACCAAAACTTTAAGGGGAAGATCAAATAAGTATTTTGGCAATGTTGATAAAAGATTTCGACTGAAAAGAAAAGGAAGTCTCATTATGAGAAAATATGTCTGAAACTTGACTGTTATGTTGAAAAACAATAAACTTCCTGGAAAGTAAATTTCACTAAGTAACAACTACCATTTAATGAGTGCTTACTTTGTATCAGACATATGTAAATTCCTTATATACATTGTCTTATTTAATCCCCACATTAACCCTACAAAATAAGTAGCATTATCTCTATTATACAAATAAGAAAATGAAGGTTAAAACTGGTTAAGTGACTTGCCCAGATGTAACAAAGACTCAAATGTAAGTCCTACTGCAAAGTTTGTGTAGCTATCTATGACAATGCCTTATTATATCATCAGTGCTCAAAAACTCAGAATGATTCTTCTGAGCTAGAGAATGCCAGAACCTTGCTCATCATTTCAGTATATTCAGTAGTACTTCCATGCCTTTAACTGTGGAAAGGCTCCAAGGATAAATTTGCATGTACTATGTTCAAATTATGAAAGAATGAATAAGACTGTATCTTTAAAACATGCTGCAATTCTAACTTACTCCCTTTGTTACAGTTTACAATAGAACAGGCTACTAGCACCTTTACCTCTGCTCAAAGTTGATACATTTCTATTTCTGGGATCCATTTATAATGTAACAACTAACATTTATTGAGTACTTACAATGTTCAGATAACCTCACATGAATTAATTCAACTAACACAATCACCTAATTTAGGAAGGTAGATACTATTATGATCCCCATTTTATAGACGACAAAAAAAAAAAGTCACAAAGAGCTTAAGTAAACTGCTAAAAGTCACACAACTGGTAATGGGGAGAGTCAGAATTCAGTCCCAGGCAATCTGGCTCTAGGATCCTTGCTCTTCAACTACTAGGATCAAACTTAAATGCTGATGCAGACTGACCCAAATGATCCCATTACCAAAATATATAGAGAGGATTCCATTCTATTTACATACTAAGAAGCACTGACAAGCAATAAGCTATTATTTTTCCTCTTTTTCCAAGTAACACTTATAGACCTACACCTAGTATCTTGTGCAATATACACTGCAACAAAAGCCCAGTGTTTCAAGGCGTTTTAAGGACCCTTCACCCCATCTTATCCCTGCAAAGGGCATCCAGAAACACTAGACTGGCTTTAATCAAACATCGCAGACTTTAAATTAAAAAAAAAAAAAGACAATGCCCCTCAACTAGTAATCCTGGCGGGGCTGCTGGAATGTCAAATACGCTAGGGGCCTGTCACAATCCTTCATACCATCAGGGTCAAGCAGGCTCCTTGGCGAAATGGTCTGTCTGGGACCTTTCACCCTGGAGCACACAAGGATATTACTGCAAGAAAATCACCTCAGAGGTATATCAAGACATTTTCACCAAAATAGAATAATAAATGGGAAAATAAGAGCAAACTCATTCTAATTCTCTCTCAGGCCAATGAAACAAAACAAAATAAACAAACAAAAAAAAATTTTTTTTTAAATCAGTTTATCTTCTTCCCTTAAGAAGCATGTTAATTGAAATTTCTCCAGAATCTGGTTACTTCCTTCATAGCAAATAAGTCCCTAATCATCACTTCTATACTACATGTTTTAGAGAGAACCAAAGGAAACAAGTTTTATTTCAATATAGTTTGTCAAGAATGTTTGTGACTATAGGGGCTAGGGTTGTGGCTCAGTGGTAGAGCGCTCGCCTCACACATGTGAGGCCTTGGGTTCAATCCTCAGCATCACATAACAATAAATAAATAAAGGTATTGTGTCCAACTACAACTAAAAAAAAAAATTTTAAAAAGAATGTGACTATAAACAAAAATTAGAAGTCAACTTTTAGAGGTCCAAATAGGATAGAACTGGAGCAACTTTCAGTAACGATATTCTAAGAAATAGAAATTTAATTCAGTTTTTTGGCAAATCGCTTTTTTTCATAAAAGAAAAAAAATTGAAACAAAAACAAAGACAAAATATAAAAATATCTCACTTTCCTGAAATCTATCCTAAGCCAGGCCAAAGAGTATCTGCTTATGCAAAGAAGAAACTCAAATGACTGATGCCTACAGAAGTAAACTTCTCTCACACCTTTTTTTTCCTTTTTTTTTATTTGTTCTATTCTCTCACATTTTAAGTATAAAGTGGTTTCAGTTAAAATAGTGTGTACTGTCAGGAACACCAGCGGGAACCATATAAAAGAATCACTTTAAGCAATGGGCATGGTGGTCCACTGAAGGCTGACACAAACAGAATTACAGGTTCAAGGCCAGCCTGGGCAACTTAATAGGACCCTGTCTCAAAATAAGAAATAAAAAGATCTGGGTTGTACCTCAGTGTTAGAGCGTGGGAGGTTCTGGAACCAATCCCTCAGAGATACTGAGGGAATGATCATACATGAGACTTCTGGCAAGTAGCTTAACCCAATTTGCTCCTCTGTAGTGCAGGGATAATACTATTACCTACCTCAAAACAGTGTTAGAACATTAGATGAGATGATATGGGTAAAGTGTTTGGAATACTGCCTGGCACATGGTAAGCACTTATTAAGGATAAAAATTATCATCCACTTCCAAACTTTCCAATACTCCCATCCCAATCCATCCACCCTTGAAGAAGCAACAAATCACAAAAGTAATAAAAATAACTGAAGAACTGATTCTTTATAATGTTTCACTGTAACTATGGATTCATATAAGCAAATGTGTATCATGCTGCTATGATTTGAGAAAATATTTATGGTTTAAAGCCTTGCTACTCGTGAGGTCTAAAAACTAGCAGGCAGACATGGGCATTACCAAGAAACCTTTTAAAAATGCAGGCCCCACAGCAAATCTAAGGAATTAGAATCTGCTTTTAATAAGATCCCCAGATGATTCCTGTGTATTTAAGTTTGAGAAGCACTGCTCTAAAAGAACAAGGCCAAAAGTCTACAAAATAAGGTGAACATATAAACAATACAAATAATGGGGCTGGGTTTGTGGCTCAGTGGTAGAGCTCTTGCCTTGAATGTGTGAGGCCCTGGGTTTGATTCTCAGCACCACATATAAATAAAAAATAAAGGTCCATCAACAACTAAAATTTAAAAATAAATAAAAATTTTTTAAAAAATACAAACAAGAGGGCTGGGGTTGTGGCTCAATGGTAGAGTGCTTGCCTAGCATATGTGAGGTACTGGGTTTGATTCTCAGCACCACATATAAATAAAAAATAAAGGTCCATCTACAACTAAAATTTAAAAATAAGGGCTGGGGATGTGGCTCAAGCGGTAGCACGCTCGCCTGGCATGCGTGTGGCCCGGGTTCGATCCTCAGCACCACATACCAACAAAGATGTTGTGTCCGCCGAGAACTAAAAACTAAATATTAAAAATTCTCTCTCTCTCTCTCTCTCTCTCTCTCTCTCTCTCTCTCTCTCTCTCTCCCCTCTCTCACTCTCTCTTTAAAAAATAAATAAATAAATAAAAATTTTTTTAAAAATACAATAAGAGGGCTGGGGTTGTGGCTCAGTGGTAGAGTACTTGCCTAGCATGTGTGAGGCACTGGGTTCAATTCTCAGCACCACATATAAGCAAATAAAAATAATTTTAAAAAATTCAAATAAGATATTGTTGAGATAAATATAGGCTACACATTCAAACCAAACACATCCCTTTGCTTATTATAAAGAATTAAAACCATAATAAAACCCAAAATTTATTTTAAAGAATAAATTCATTACCTAATGTTAAGGTATGTTAACATCTGCAGATTTTTAATGGCTTCAGGAATGGTTTTGATGCAATTATGATACAAATTTAATGTTTCAAGAGGTGCAAACAACCACACATCAGAAGGAATTTCTGTAAAACGATTTCTGGAAAGATCTGAAAAAAAAAACAACAACAGTGATTTAGTGTTATAAATACACCAATATCTATAATAATAAACAGAACTATTTCAATATTTGTTCAACCATTCAGAACCTAAGCAACTACTTAAAATACAAATATTACTGGGTCATGGTGGTGCACACCTGTAATCCCTGTGGCTCAGGAGGCTGAGGCAGGGGGATAGAGTTCAAAGCCAGCCTTAGCAAAAGAGTCGTGCTAAGCAATTCAGTGAGCCCCTGTCTCTAAATAAAATACAAAATAGGGCTGGGGATGTGGCTCAGTGGCTGAGTACCCCTAAATTCAATCCCTGGTAAACCCCTCCCAAAATATCAATGAGGAATTCTCTCTGATCTTTAAAAAATACAATAAAACCTCCCATGATCCCACATTCCCCTCCATTTCTGTCTTTATTCTTCACAACAAAATTTACACAATTCCACAACCCAACTAAATTTTGTACTTACCATGGACTTCTTGACCCAGTGTAATTTGGTTTCTATTCACTCTCACATTCACTAAATTTACAAAGAGCCTCCATATCAATAACCACTCCATTCATGTGTAAACATTCTCTTCCCTTGGCTTGGAAGACTACTCTTCCAGACCTTTTCTGTTATCTCTCTGGCTACTTCTTCGGTTAGATTTTTTTTCTACCCATATTATAAATGTTGGTGACAAAATGTAAGGGACCCGCGAAGCGTCGGAGGAAGAGACCACCAAGAGACCACTCATGCAATTGGCAGAAGGGGATTTATTGATCCAGCATGCTGGGGCTCCGTGCCCACTCGAGAGAGCAGCCCAGAGCCCCGGGCAGGGGTTGAGCAGTGCTTAAGTACACTTTTGGGGGAGGGCGGGGGCTTTGCATACATCAGAACAAATCAGCATGAGGCACGGGAAAATTGAACAGCAACTCTTAGACATGATTAGTACATTCATTGGCAGGAACAGGTTGGGCGGGGGTGATTGGTCACTCCTAAGCGGGGTACACATTCAAACTGATTGGTTTTGGGCCCTGGATGCCTACGTGCCAGGCTACACAGGGTCCTAGGTTATTAAACAACCAGAGGATCAGGAGGAATATTTACTGGGCAGTTCGGGTATTGTCCTAACAGCTACAGGAATTTCAGGTTTTGGGGGTAGCAGAGGAACTTAACAATACCTGGTCCTTTACTTTTTAACTCAGGCCTCGCAGCTTAGAAACTTTACAATGCCCGGTCTTTTACACTTTAACTTCAATTTCTTTTACTGTTACAAAAAGGTACTCTTTCCTTCTAAAGATACACATCATACTGAGTGATTTCATCCAATCCCAAGGCCAAATTATAGGTATATATACTAACAAATTACAAATTAAGGTTATGTCTAAATACCCATGTTTTAATCTTCAGGACTTCCTCTTGATGTCTTTTAGGCACCTCAAATTTTATAAGTGTAAAATATGAACTGAAGATCTTTGTCTACACACCTGCTTCTCTCATCTCAGACATGTCACCAATATCCTGCTGGTGAATTGTCCAAGGCAGAAACCAGGCATACATCCTTGATTCCTTCCTCTCCTAAATTATTTCACATACACACAAATATGCTTCCATTCATTTAAGTTTTTACAAAGATAAAATCATGGAGTTATTATAACCATTATTCCTCCATTAAAGGTTTATTTGTTATATAAAATTTTGAAAAAAATGACATTATGTGATCGGTTGAAAAAATACTCTAAAAAAGTTTTTCAACTTCAGTACTACAAATCTTTTGGTTGGATAACTGTTGGTGAGGAGGCTATCCTGAGCACTGTAAGATCCACTGGATAGCAGTAACCCTCTAGCCCTGAAAACCAAAAAGTATCCCCTGAGGGGCATCCCCATCCACCCGTTGAGAATGAATAACTAAACAATTATCTAATTAGTTAACTAATCATAGAGATATGCTTTATTTATACTACTTATTATCCTTATTTGGTTAAAAACATAAGAATATTATGGACTCTGTCAGGGAAACACCTATAGTTCAGCCTAGCCTCAATTGTACCTCTTATAGCATCAGCTTCGTCCTCACAAAAAGAATAAACTCCTGGAGCTGGGGTTGTGGCTTAGCAGTAGAGCGCTCACCTAGCAGGTGTGAGGCCCTGGGTTCGATCCCTAGCACCACAGAAATATAAAGGTATTGTGTCCAATTAAACTAAAAAATAAATATATTAAAAAAGAATAAACTCCTCTCAGTAAAGTTCAACTTTCTCACTCTGAGGGATGAGACCTCTTTACTCAGCAATATAGTAAATTCCCTATTTAGAATACTAATATACATGTATATAAACATATGTATACTGGTATATATGGATATAGAGAGAAGAGAGGACAGGGGAAGGAAAGAGAAATTGATTCTCATTCTCATCTAATATAAAGTTTTATAACTGGAAAAAGAAAACATTAACTAGTATTATGTAATATGCAAATTAATTTGGATTCTTCTTCCTCCCACTTTAGGATGCTGAATAACTTAATAAGATGATAGGGGGGCTGGGGATGTGGCTCAAGCAGTAGTACGCTCGCCTGGCATGCACAGGGTGCTGGGTTCGATCCTCAGCACCACATAAAAATAAAGATGTTATGTGCACCAAAAACTAAAAAATAAATATTAAAAAACTCTCTCTCTGTCTCTTTAAAATAAATAAATAAACAAACAAATAAAATATAGGCATTGTGTCTAACTACACCAAAAAAAGCTAAAGTAAAATATATTTTTAAAAAATGATAGGGGCTGAGGATATGGCTCAAGTAGTAGCGCACTCGCCTGGCATGCGTGAGGCACTGGGTTCGATCCTCAGCACCACATAAAAAAGAAATAAAGATATTGTGTCCACCTAAAGCTAAAAAATAAATATTTTTAAAAAAATATAAAATAAAATAAAATGATAGAATTACTAGAAGATGACATAAAATTTCTCAGTATTCTGGTTTGCCTCCTCTGGATACTCAAAGCATCATATAGTTCTATTGAGGGGGAAAATGAGTCAATGTTTTTAGTTTAGAATATGCTTCTGTTTCTTTTATGCTTGAGGTTTTACCTCTTATTCTTATAACTTCAGAACCCTAGGAGTTGAAAATTACTGATTACAATTAATTTGAAATCCTAAAAACAAAATTATGCCCAGTTTGTTATTCTGTATAATAACTATTAAACACATAATTATTAGTATTAATTACTAATAAATACTAATATTAAATACTAATAAAATAAATTAGTACTTAATATTAGTGTTAAATTAGTACTTGATACTTAATATTAATACTAAATACTAATCAGTATAGTATTAAGTACTAATTTTTATTAATTAATGCAGTGTTCCCAAAGATAGATAATGGTAGTGTGATTAAGATTGCAAGAATAGAGAAAAGAAAAAGTAGCTAAATTTTGAAATGTATTTTAGAATTAGTATATAAGTGGGAAGTTCAAGAGATGGGCTATGTTGGATAAATAAGAGGTAAGAATCAAGGATGGTATGAGGATTCTGGCCTAGGCCCCTTAATGATGTTTTCCAATGAATGAATGGAGTTGGAACCAGATTTTTGTTGCTGTTACTGGTGGGATTTCTGTTTTGTTTTCTAAAACAGACATGCAATCAAGGGCTCAATTGTATGTAAAAGAGATTCAAAGGAGATTGTTACATGGACATCAGACAGATGATTCTGGATCTCAGAAGTGAGGTCTGAGACAAACATAAAATCAGAAGCTGTGGGAATACAGTTAGTACTATAAAATCATAAAAATAGAAGAGCATCCATCCCCTAACATCAGTGTACTCAGTTGGAGAGATCAAGAATAGGCCATCTGCTGAGCCCAGTGGCACACGCCTATAGTCCCAGAGACTCAAAGGCTAAGGCAGGAAAATCACTTGAGTTTGGCAAGTGGGGCAGGGACACACACAAAAGAAGAAGAGTGGGACATCAAAAAGGTCAACACTAAGAAATTGAGTAGAGGGGAAAAAAAACAGGAAAGACTGAAAATAATGGTCAAGAGAAAATACAGTAATCATGTAATAAAGACATCAAAGAAGTTCAACCGTGACAGGAGAAAAAGTTAAATGTCATTATTATGAATGATTTTGGACTGGGGACATAGCTGAGTGGTAGAGTGCTTGCCTAACATGTACAAAGCCCTAGGTTCAATCCCCAGTACGACCAAAAAAAAAAAAAAAAGAATAATTTTAATGAGATAGTTTAAATAATATCAAGACATTATTTTAATAACTTCCATATTTTTGCATGATGCTTTATGTTCTTTTCCTTCCCCAAAAGGATTATTTAGTTAAATTACAGAGTAATAGTACATACTCCCTTAGGGAATTTAATTAAATTTACACTCATAAACTATTTTCTGGGTGACTTCATCTATTTATTTAGTAAACACCACTTAAAATTACAGGAATTATTATTCTAATTGAATGGAGTTAAATCAAATAAAGCATAATAAAGTTGAAATTAAAACTCAAGCTATTATAAAGCCTCTAATTAAAGAAATCTAGTTCTAGGGTGTTTCAGATTTTAAATCAGTATAAACATCCTTTCTAAGCATTTGGTAAACAGAATAACAGTGCCAACAGAAAAATACAACCATGGAAGGAGAGATGGGAAATAACACAAAATAATCTGTGTCTTAATTTCATGAACAATCTCGCTATAACAACATCTCATATTTACCCTGAAAAAAGTGAAGATTGGGCTGGGGCTGGGGCTCAGCGGTAGAGCGCTAGCCTAGCACGTGTGAGGCCCTGGGTTCAATCCTCAGCACCACATAAAAATAAAATAAAAGATATTGTGTCCAACTACAACTAAAAAATAAATATTTTTTTAAAAAGTGAAGAGTAACTTTCTTGTAGACATAATGGATAAAATTTAAACTGTGACTTAAATTTTTCATCTTTGATGTATACTTAATAAAGGAAATTTTATAAGATTCTAATTATTTAATAACCATGTATACTCAGGCAATAGAATATGACTAATAATAAACATATACTCAAGAAATACATGCATAATTGTTATTTTAATGGAGTTCTAGTTTTTAAAAAAAAAGTTTCCTGGAACCTTTGACTGTTCCTTATAAGGTAAAATTTTTGTAAATGTAATTAAGAATCTCAGGATGAGGAGATACCCTGTATCATATACAGCTGAACATTAAATGCCATAACATGTAGTCCTATAAGAGAAAGCCTTAGGAAAAATTGAGGGGAGGATCACATGAAGACAGAGGCAGGCATTGGTTTATTGTGGCCATGGAATGCCAGCAGCCACCAAAAGCCAGAATGGGCAAGGGATAGGTCATCCTCTAAAGCCTCCAGAGAGAGACTGACCCTGCTGAAACTTTGAATTTAGCTCCATAAAACCCATCAGACTTCTGGTCTCCAGAACTGTGAGACTAAATTTCTGTTCTTTAAAACCATTAAGTTTGTGGTGACGTGTTACAGCAGCCACAGGAAACTAATGTACTCTGTAATTACTGTTTATCAGAATTAATGAAAGAATGCCTATAAATTTTTAACCTTAAATACCTTTGTATTATTTTTTTCTTGTGCAGTAAGGTGATACCTCAGTTAATTAATGTCCTTAAGGATAAGTAACTTTATAACCACTGAACTATTTTTCTTTTGTCTCATTTTTAATCATAAATCATATCAAGCAGTACTGGCAGTAAATCAACAGTAGACAGATTGCTGTGTACTGTTTCCTGCCTTCTTTCAAGATACTCCTTGTAAAACTGCTGGAAGCCTGTTAGAGATGTTAATAGATCATCTTAAATAATCTGATATAAATTATGTTCTGTATCATTCTTGAGCTTCAAAGATTAAGGAAGCTAGGGAAGGGAGGAGATAAGTCAGATGGAATGGAAATCTGTTTGCTGTCTCCCAAGCTGCAGCCACAAACACCACAGATGGGTCCATCTGTTGCCCAGTGTAATTTCTGGCCTATTAGCTAGCATTTCTGCCAAAGTATAGAAAATGACTTTCAGAAATAACACTATTATACTATACAAATTATGCCAATTATGATTTTATCTTATTCAGTATATAAAAGATTGTGAAGCTTTAAAGGTTTTTTTGTAAAAATTGTCAAAACTTAAACTAAGATACAGGGATTGTCTTGACGTGATATTTAATAACACAGATTACCTTAGTCTCTCTTATTTTAAATAGTCCTACATAATAGTTGAAAGCCTGATCATTTTTGCCTCCAATAAAATATCTAATGTTGAAATGTGTTGTTGGAACACATCCTCATCATTAATAGAGATAACACCACAGAATTTTCTGCTTTCTAGGAGTTCAAGACCAGCCTGAGCAACATAGCAATAGCCTATCTAAAATAAATAAATAAATGTATCTATATACATATATATGGAATGGAAATATAAATTATATATATAATATATATATAAATTATATATATATAAATTATATAAATTATATATATAAATTATATATAATATATATAAATTATATATAATATATATAAATTATATATATAATATATATATAAATTATATATATAATATATATATAAATTATATATATAATATATATAAATTATATATATATATATAAATAAAACACACACACACACACACACAAACTCTATATGCTAGATCAGAATGCCATGGGTACATTTTGGTGTTTCTTGTTGTTTGTGGTGCTAGGATCAAACTGAGGGCCTTGTGCATGCTAGGCAAGCAATCTACCATATCCCCAGTCCTGCCATGAGCTTTGAATAGATTATTTCTAAACCTGAGAACAACCTTATGAGGTAGCTACTGTTCCTCATTATACATATGAAGCAAAGATAGTTTGAATGACATGTTCAATGTCAAAAAAATACTAGTATTAACTAACAGTACTGGAGTTCTAAACTTATCTATGTATGATTTTCCACTCCTCCACTGTTAAGACCTCTTGTCTCACATTTCAAATATTCTGACCTCTACTTAGCTCTACAAAACTGTAATTTTTATAAAGATTTTCTGACTGAACTAATACTGTATCATCATTGGGGTATATCCCAAAGTTCACAGATGTCTTACAGATTAAAAAAGAAGAGGAACATTTAAGCAGATGAGCACTAAACTGGATTTAAATTGCGTTTCTGATTCCCCTGATTACCATCTATAAAACATCGCCAAAATTGTTTAATTTCTCACTATTTCATAGCTATTGGAAATGAGAATATTCCACAGCAACCTAAAATCCCTATAAGAAATAAGCAATAGAAATGAAGAGAAATGTATCAACCTGTACATAGTGAATAATAAATAACATTCATAAAAATCTGAAATGATCATTATAGTCATTTCTTATGAATGATCATCATATTCATTTCTCATGAATGGAATATGTACACAGAATTTTGCTTTAGCAGAATGCACAAAAATAAGACAACTTAGATACTTCAGTTTCCTATCACAAAAATAAAAATTTAAATTTTCTCTATTCTTTGGTAATTGCTATTACCCAAATATAATACAGTTATAATATATAAAACTTGGTTAGAATGATCTTCCATTTTAAGACTTCCTTATCTATTTTTCTATCTAAAAGAACTGTCAAGACTAGAAACAAAAGCAACAAGAAAACAGGAGGCACCACAGCTGTCTGTCGAAGCAAGAATGGAAAGTGTCTTTGAAGTATTAGACTCTGATGTTGGAGAATGATGGGAAATGACAACCCCATGGCTCTGGCATCTGCTTTCAACAGATGCCCTCTGCAAAGACAGGTGATTTCTTGATTCAGTATTTTCTAGAAGGGTATTATGCTGTCATTCATGACAAGATAATGAACAGTCTATAACATTGAAATCTTGTTGAATGAGAAAGATATAATGAGTCACAGAATTTCTAAGATACTCTATGATGAATTAAAATATTAATTCATAATACAGTGGAGACACAAAATGAATTACAAAGTAGACACTGGAAAAAATGCTTTATTGTTTTTATAGTACTAGGGATTGAACCCAGGGCCTCATTGCATACTGGGCAAATGCTCTACCACTGGGCTACATCTCCAGTCCTGAAAAAAAAAAATGCTTTAAAACCAACAATTATGAGAAACAATAACAAGCAGATCTAGATCTCACCCACCTGCAGCAACCAATGATGGAAGGCTAATTTTGAGCACAGGACTTTGAGAAGCAAGGGTGCAAATAAAAACAGATGCTGCAAGGAGAAACCACAGCTGCTAACCAGAGGGCAGATTACATGCACACTCAGTGAGAAAAGGACTGTGAGTCATGCAACAATTAAGCCACGTGGAAGGACAAGACTTTATTAAAAAGGGGGGAGGGTGGGCCACTCTATGCAGAGTTGTCTGCAGGAGATTCTACAAAGGTTTTCAGTTTCACCAAGAAATAATGACTAATGAATCAGTGTAATGGCATTCAAAACATCAAAGTGACATTTAAAAATGGCACTGTACCTCAATACTTACATATTTTATATAGTATTTTGAATCAATGTAGTATTATTTATTAAATGGTTCCTGAATTAACTTTTTATTTTCAAAAGACAAATATCATAACCTCATCACATAACTTCTAAATAAAATCCAGATGGAGGAAAAAGATAAACATGAACATGAACCATAAAAAAGAAAACTAAAAAAACCATTTTATTGAATAGTCACCTAATATTACAATAAGGAAGGACTTTGAATGTAACAAACAAAAGAAGAATTCACACATAAAAGATTTCTAGATTCATATACTAAAATATAAATAATAACTTCAGTCTATCAAAAGCTAAATGACACAGACAACTCATTGAGAAAACCTGGGCCAAGGGCATAAACATTTAAAAATGAACATTATTAATAATCAACACCCACATGAAAATATATTCAATGTGAAGATTAAGATAAATTCAAGGGGTTTTAAAGTTACTACTTAGTGCTGACAGGCTATTTTGAATTGGGAACTTCCATATACCACTGGAGGGAATACAAATTGAGGTAACTTTTCTGGAAAGCAATTTAACAATATGAATCAATGGCCATAAAAACTTTCATACCCACTGATCCAAAAATGTAATCTCTAGTCATTTTTTAAAATATTTTTTAGTTGTAGATAAACACACAGTATCTTTATTTTTATGTGGTGCTGAGGATCCAACCCAGTGCCTCACACATGCAAGGCAAGCACTTTACCACTGAGCTACATCCCCAGCCCTTTAGTCATCTTTTAAACCAAATAGAGATAATTTTTTAAAAAATTTTTATTACCATTTTATTAATTAAAATGGTAAAAAATTAGAATCAACTGAAATGTTCAATAATAGGGTAAAATGTAAGTAAAATATAATTTTATAATGAAATATCTTATAGCCTTTAGAAATCACATTATAGATTCAATTCCTTCACATGGAAATATGTTACAGGGTAATAACTGTAACATTTAGAATGTGAATATATATATATATATATATATATATATATATATATATATATATACACACACACATATACATACACACAATATAAACCTATTGCTTCCTTTAAAAATATGCATTTTATCTGGGTGCTGTGCACATGCCTGTAATCCCAGCAGCTCGGGAGGCTGAGGCAGGAAGATCAGGAGTTCAAAGCCAGCCTCATCAACAGCAAGGCACTAAACAACTCGGTGAGACCCTGTCTCTAAATAAAATACAAAATAGGACTGGGAATGTGGCTCAGTGGTCGAGTGTCCCTGAGTTCAATCCCCAGTGCCATATACATACACACACACACACACACACACACACACACACACACATATACACACATACACTTTATACACTCCTATATAAACTTCTAAAAACTAGTTGTATAGCACAGGGGAGGAGTATGGGGTTATGAAAGAAATATACCAAAATATTAATATTTACTCAATGTTGGTAAAATGAGGAGTGATTCGTATTTTCTCCTCTATGCTTTTACTTTGCAAATTTTCTATCATAAGCAAGCACTGCTTTCATTACAAGAAAAACACAACTATTTGTTGAGGGTGTAGTACTGTGGTAAAATGTGTGAGGCCCTGGATTTAATCCCCAGTACCAATAAAGAAAAACATAATAATAGTTTACTATT
Organism: Urocitellus parryii; assembly: GCF_045843805.1. Lineage (NCBI taxonomy): Eukaryota > Metazoa > Chordata > Mammalia > Rodentia > Sciuridae > Urocitellus > Urocitellus parryii. The sequence goes on along the minus strand of NC_135547.1, from coordinate 34,700,472 downwards.
TTAAAGGTATTTTACAAGGCAAATCAAATTCTAACCATATATATACCATTCATAAGAATGGTAAATGCCAACACTTATAAGGTAATTATGAATTGGTATTATGTATAGTCATTTTATTTTTATGCAGAAATAACTTAGTCTGCCACAAAACATCACCGTGCAATGTCATATTATATTGCCATTCTACTACATGTCATCATTTTAAAAATACAAATTAGGTTGGGGTTGTGGCTCAGCGGTAGAGCACTCGCCTAGCACATGTGAGGCACTGGGTTCATTCCTCAGCACCATATACAAATAAATAAAATAAAAATATTTAAAAATAAAATAAAAATAAAACTTAGAATAAAAGTATGTAACTGTTAATGTGAAAATTGTTCTTTCATGTAAATTACTTTCTTAATGCCAAAAAACCCTGTACCATCTGAATTGTTATAATTCATCCACTAATAAAGTGACATCCATCTCTAGGACATACGAATTGATTTATGATTAATCTGACTCTGGTGATCATTCTGCCTATGTTAAGGCCAACTAGCCATTGAAAACCAAGTGAATCTGTTTATACATTTTATTTTTTGTGTGCATTAAAATACCTTAGTACCTTTCTATTACATGAAAAAGGAGAAATCCAATGTAATATGAGAAAAGTCTGCGTCAAAATGACTTCCCAGGATAGCTCTAACTGGCTTTGGATTCTGAAACAAAAGTAAGGAAAGGAAGACAAAAACAAAACAAACAAACAAAGAAAAAACCCAAATGCAAGATGCTGTGCTAGACAAAACTACTTTATCTTTGATTCATTCTGATGAAGACTACTCTTACAGCCAGCATACTGTGTCCATTAAAATAATACTATATTTAGAGAGCAAGGACTGCCCTTAATAGAGATGTTCAATAGCAAAACACTAAATATTGGATCCTGAAATTAAAAGCAATTTATAGTAAGTTGACTAATTACCAAGTAATGAAAAATTCTCCAAACCAGTCCAAAACACCCCCTCATTTATGTTAAGTGGTCAAGCAGCCCCTACACTTCAGTACAACAACACCTGCCAGCAAGACAAAATGGATTCAGACAATGTAATACCAACACAGAGAATGCACCATTAGCATTGTATCAGCTCCAGATGTCCCTTAGACCCACAAGTCAAACCCAACTGAGGGACCAAGTGAAAGATAACACACAGTGTGTGCTGCTCTGTTGCTGAATCAACTTTACACCATTTCATCTTTGCAGCTGTATCTGAAGGAAAATCCCATGCCTCACCAGAATAAAGAAAGGAGTTAATAAACTGCCTGGGGGCACCCTCCCATAAGATAGGGGGTGGGTAAGAAATGGCCTTGTGACAGCTCCTCCCCAATCAGTCTGACTTGCCATAACCAGGGAGAATCACAGAGTATTCCCCTAAGACTTGAGTCAAACTATGATTGAGCCTCACTTATGTGGCCTTTGTGGAGACAGGTAAGATCACCAAGGCACCATGGGGGAACCATTCCCCTACAGTTTATGGTTACACATATAGTATTAAAAAGTTGGTACATGAAATTTCTAAGCTTCTTCTCATAATTTTAAGTTTAAAATTGATAAGTTGGGGCTGGGGATGTAGTTCAGTGGTAGAGGAAGCCTGGCATGCACAAGGCCCTGTGTTCAATTCCCAGCAAAACAACCACACAACCACACACAACCACACACACACACACACACACACACACAATTGATAAGCATTAATGATTAACTGTTGAGAGAGATACAGCACTGAACCAAATACTGTAGGGAATTTATGTACAGAATGCATTATCTGCTCTAAAGGAATTTAAATTCCTCTAGGGGAAAGCAATGTAAAGCCAAGGGCACAACTGCATTTGGCTGTGTACTTATATTAAACAGTAACTTCAACACCTAGCCATAGAAGAACAGTTAAATAAATTAGGGTGCATCTAAACAATGTACTTTTAGTCAGTCAGTTATTTATTTAGGTACAGGATCAGGGGCACTTAACCACTGAGCCATATCCCCAGCCCCTTTTTTTATATTTTATCTAGAGGCAAGAGTTTCACCGAATTGTCCAGTACCTTGCTGAATTGCTGAGGTTAGCTTTGACCTCGCAATCGTCCAGCCTCAGCCTCCTGAGTGGCTGGGATTACACGCATATGCCACCATTCCTGTGCCCGGCTAGGCAGTCCTTTAAACTCATGTTGTGGTGGAGAATGTGCTTTGCATGAAAAAAGCCCTCAGTTCAATCCCCACCACGAGCACAAAAAAAAATCATGTTATAAAATATTTGTCTGCAGTTCAACAGTGGCATAGAAAAACATTTTCAGAAAGAACAACTTAGAAGGAGAGCATAAAATAGACTACAACAGAAAGACTTTTAAGGTACCAACAGTACACTGAAAAATTTGAGAAAATTCAGTGATGAGGCTTTATATAAGATGAAATGCAATGAACATGTAGAGCTGTTGTTTGTGAGAACCTTTAAACTCTGATCCAACTAAGGATGACAGAATTTTGCAACTTGAAGGTAGTTGATCCCTGATCTTCACTGCACCCACAGTTAATGGAGGACAGTAGACCAATCTAAGAGGAGAAAATTAGACCAACACAGACTGAAACACAACTGGCAAAAATCCCAAATCTCATTCACAAAATGTGCATTTATCTCCCAATTTTTCAAAGACTTCATTTATAAATATGACTTTCAGAACTAAATTTGTTAAAAGAACATATTAATCCTCAAAACATTTTATAATTTACTATTTTTAATACCAAACTTATTACATAATGTCATAAACATTATTTATTAATTAATTGAATATTTATAAGTAGCCAACTACTCCAAAATAAAAATATATCCAATGGTGGAATATAGAAATATATAAAACTACAGCTAATTTCTAAATATTAAAGTTTAACAATCACATCTCTGCTTATAAAGCAGTAATGTGTTATTTCTTTTTAATACTTTTTTCTAATATTTTCTAATACTTTTTTTCATTTTTTCCAGTCTTTTTTTTTTTGTGTGTGTGTGGTGCTAGGAATTGAACCCAGGGCCTTGTGCATTTGAGGCAAGCACTCAACCAACTGAGCTATATCCCCAGCCCTCTAGCTATTTTTATTAGAGTTTTATACTTATACATAGTAGTTGGATTTTTTTTTTAGTATTTATTTTTTAGTTGGACACAATCTTTATTTTATTTATTTATTTTTATGTGGTGCTGAGGATCAAACCCAGGGCCTCGCACAGGCTAGGCAAGCGCTCTACCGCTGAGCCACAACCACAACCCCTGGATTATTTTTTTCATTTTTAAAAATAATAAAGCAAGGGGGCTGGGACTTTAGCTCAAGTGGTAGAGCACTTGCCCTGCACGTGTGAGGCACTGAGTTCAATCCTCAGCACCACATAAAAATAAATTAGTAAACAAAGATATTGGGTCCATCTACAACTAAAAATATATTTTTAAAATAATAGTAATAAAACAAAATAAACCAGAAACATGATGAAAGGTCCAATCTGACTAAAGAACAAGGTACATATATTAGAAGTAGTGGAAAACACAGATGAAAAGCAAAAAGGCACCTCAAAAAGGCACCAGGATAAAAAGCTGGCGTAATTGAACAAAATGTGTTAAATAACTACTGTGCATCACACACTGTAGGAGATTTTGAAATGACAAAGTTTCTACATTCACCTCTGAAGCCAATAAAAAGAGAAATGCACATTTTCTTTTAATGATAACAGTTCTTAAACCCATATATGCATTTATTGTGGTAGTGTTTATTTTTTTTTCAGGAAAATTATTAAACTGATGGTGCACGGTACAGTAGAAGAAAGATTAATTGCAATAAAAGATCACAGCTGCCATAATTGAAGTATAATCACTGTATGTGGAGGATGAGGGGAAGGGGAAGGATAAAGAAAGACCAAAGCACAAGTAACATAAAAAACAAAATAAAATAAAATGGACTATATCTAAAATTTTAAATTTTGGGCTGGGTATGTGGCTCAGTGGTTAACTGCCCCGGGGTTTAGTCCCCAGGACAAAAAAAAAAAAAATTAATTTTATTTTTCAAAGTAGATAATCCACAGAATTGGAAAGGAAAGAAATATTTGCAAAGCATATGTTTGATAAGGCATCTATATACATCATTTTTAAAAGCCTCTTATATCTCAGTAATGAAAAGACAGCTCAACTAGAAAATGGACAGCCTGAACAAACCTTTCTCTTAGAAAGATATACAAATTGTCAATAAGCAGATGCAACAATGCTTGACATCATTAGTCTTCAGGGCAACACATATCAAAATGACAATGAGATACCATTTCACACCCGTTAGGATGGTTATTTAAAAAAAAAAGATAATAGGTGTTGTAGAAAAATTAGAATCCTATACACTCTTAATGGGAATATAAAATGGTGCAGCTGCTTTGGAAAACAATTTGGCATTTCTTCAAAATGTTAAATATAGAACCACCACAGGACCAGTCCCACTCCTACATATATTCTCAAGAGAAATGATGACATACATCTACACAAAAACCCATACATAAATGTTTACAGCAGTATTGTTTATAATACCCAAAGAGTGGAAACAATCCAATTGTCCATTAATTGCTAAATAGATAAGTAAAATATATAGTGGAATATTATTCAGAAATAAAAAGGAATAAAGTACTGATAACACACTACAATATAAATGAACTTTGAAAACATTATAATAAATGATAGGAGTTAGTCACAAAAGGCCACAGATTGTATGAATCCATTTACATGAAATGTCAGTATAGGCACATTTATACAGAAAGAAAGTAGATTAGTGGTTGCCTAGGGTATGATGGTGTAGAGTGGAGTCAGGGAGAGCAGGGAGGGACAAAGGGTGTGGATTTCTTTTGGGATGATGAAAATATTCGAAAATTAGATTCTAGTGATGGGTGTACAACTAATAACCAACAATTTTTGTTGTTGTTGTTGTTGTTTTTTTGGTGCTGGGGATAAAACTCAGGGCCTTGTGCATGCAAGGCAAGCACTCTACCAACTGAGCTATATCCCCAGCCCAAACAATATATTTTAAATGGATGAATGTTTATTTTGTGAATTTTCTTTCAATAAAATGTTAAAAAGAAAAGAAGTAGGCAAGGGTGGATTGAGAAAAAGATGATCGCTATGTTAAAACATGAAACTGAACCACTACTTTATAATGTAGTTAAAATCAATTCCATATTGACTTGAAACTTAAACACCGAAAATAAAACTTTAAGACTCTTTGTAAAAAAAATGTAGATTAATGTATTTAATACATTCTTGTGGGCAGGTACCGAGGACTGAACTCAGGGGCACTCGACCACTGAGCCACATCCCCAGCCCTATTTTGTATTTTATTTAGAGACAGGGTCTCACTGAGTTGCTTAGCACCTCGCTGTTGCTGAGGCTGGCTTTGAACTCAAGATCCTCCTACCTCAGCCTCTGGAGGGTCTGGGATTACAGACACCATGTGCCACAGTGCCCAGCATATTCAATACATTCTTAAAGAAGACAAAAAATCATTAACAATAAAATTAAAGACTGAAAAATTTTGACTATTAAAATTTCAAAGATTTTTAAATCTTTTCAAAGCTTTACTCTTCAAGGGCTGGGGATGTGGCTCAAGCGGTAGCGCACTCGCCTGGCATGCGTGCAGCCCGGGTTCGATCCTCAGCACCACATACCAACAAAGATGTTGTGTCCGCCGAAAAATAAAAAATAAATATTAAAAATTCTCTCTCTCTCTCTCTCTCTCTCTCTCTCTCTCTCTCTCAAAAAAAAAGATTTATTCCTCAAAACACACTTCCTTAAAAAGCAAAAAAAGGTAAATTAAAAACTAGGCAATGGGAGTTGGAGTTGTGACCCAGCCATAGAGCGCTTGCCTAGCACATTCGAGGTCCTGGGGTTGATCCTCGGCACCACATAAAAATAAATAAAATAAAAGTATTGTGTCCAACTACAACTAAAAAATAAATATTAAAAAGAAAAACTAGGCAATGATTGGGCCTGGGGTTGTGGCTCAGTGGTAAAGTGCTTGCCTAACGTGTGAAGCACTGGGTTAGATCCTCAGCACCATATAAAAAATAAAGTTATTATGTCCATTACAACTAAAAAAATTTAAAAAGAAACTAGACAATGATACCTACAACATACAAAACTGACAAATGATTAGCATAAGAAGAATTACAAAATTCTGGTACATATAGAGAGAGTAGTATACAGTATTATAAAATTATATAAGGAAAGGACATTCAATAGAAAATAGGCAAAAACAAAGAAAAGTTATTTTACAGTACAGGAAACACATATGGCCAACAGATATTTGAGGAAATATTAACATCATTGGTGATCTGAGAAATTTAAATTCTAAAAACCTTCACTGAAATACCATTTTAACTTCATTTGGCCATAATGTTTAAGCCTGACAATACTATATATTGAAAGAAATATAGTTTCATGGGATCTATTATACATGACCAAGGAAATGTAAACTGTTAACCAGTCTGAACAGTGATATTCAACATAACCTAGACTCCCAAGTATACAAGAAGAAAAATATTACACATATAAAACAAGAGACATACAATTTTATAGTGGCACTATTTACAAGAGAAAGAAGGAAAAGCAATGTAAATAGCAATCAGTGAGAAAGTAAATAAATAAAGTGTGCTACATTCAAAGAAAGATCATGCAGCCATCCAAAATAATGCACTACAACTTCACACAATTTGAATGAATCTTAGCAACTTAACATTGATTAGTATAATATAAAATTACCACAGTTGAAGCACAGTGTGTATGTTTTAGCTCTTTTTTTACATTTAAAAATTTTGCAAAACTCGAAATCCAAGGAAATAAGATTATGAAATGCACTGTTAGGGAACTGGCTTGAAGGTGTTTTACAAAAAATAACAATCAGACTTGCACAGTGAAGAGAATGGTCTAGCTAGTGTGGAGTTGAAGCAAACTTCAGGCAAAGAGAACAGAAACTGGGAAACTGTTGACAGATTCACTTGCAGTTGAGGAAGAGAAGAGAAGCTGAATAATAACAATGGCAGTGAGAACAGACAGGAAGGAAACAGATCTGAAAGCTATTCAAAGATCTCTGACCAACAGATCCTAGTTCTTAACTAGATTAGGTTGAGGAAAAGGGAGGAGTCAGAAATTGCTCTCAAATTTCTGATCTGGTTGATGAGGGGGCTTAGGGTCAATAACAAGAATTGACTACTTGATAATACTGAGTTTGAGGAGACTCTGGGATGTCAATATTCATGTAGCTTTATCCCTCTGCGCATAACTATAAAATCTTTCAAAGCCAATTTCTCATCTTCTTTATATATCTTTTGATGTTCCAACAATCCAGTCAAATGTCATCTTTCCCTCTTGAACATGTATTGCACTTTGTTTTCAGTTATGACATTTATCTTACTCTAACCTGGGGCTTCTGAACCTCGGAACCACTGACATTTTGGACTAGAAAAGTCTTTGTTGTGGTGGACTATGCTTTTCACTGAAGGATGCTCACCTCTACCCACTAGATGTCAGTAGCACCCCCCCAAACTGTGACAATCAAAAATATTTGCAGACACTTCCAAGTTTCCCTTGAAGGCAAATTCCCCCTTCCAATTGGAAACTGCTATCTAATCTATATAATAGATATGTGTGGGAGTTCTTGTTTTATACCACTATGAAATCAAATTCCTTAAAAGTGGCAACTTTACAACCTTTATATAAAATCAACATTCAAATACATTCTTTACATTCATTAAGATAGGGTAAAGACACTGTTATCTATGTTCATTACTATTTTTAATTCATAAGTATTTTTAAATGTAATTGATTTCCCACTGACACAGACATCCCCAACCAACTAGCTCAGAATGTTAAGAATTTACACATAATTTTAAGGGAAAAATTCTAGGCCACACATAATAGTTTCTTAGGGATATCATCAACATAGCCATTTTTGAGTGAAATCCAAATTCACATGTTTTGAATTGAATAGTCTTCATAGGATTCAAATAAAAAGTTGTTGTCACTGTTACTTTATTTCTCTCTGTCACTATGAGTAACATTGTACTCAAAGAGACTAACATAATTAATTTAAAAATAAAGCAAGAACAAAATAGTACATAGAATAAAAAACGTCCTCAAATAGGAAAGGACTTACTTCCTATTTGGGGGGGAAAAATTTTCCTTAAAAAAAAATCTGACATCAGGGGCTGGGGATATAGTTCAGTTGATAAGAGTGCCTGCCTCACATGCTCAAGGCCCTGGTTTTCAATCCCCAGCAGCCCCCCAAAAAACTCTGATATCAAAAAATACATTAGAAAATATGTGGGGCTGGGGTTGTAACTCAGTGGTTGAGCACTTGCCTGGCACGTGTGAGGCACTTGGTTCCATTCTCAGCACCACATAAAAAATAAATTAATAAAATAAAGGTATTGTGTCCACCTACAACTACAAACAAAATAAAAGAAAATATGTATTCTTTAATTATCTACTATAGTCCATTGACTGGTATTATATAAGTGGAATTTTATGGATTTAAATTTATTTGAAAAGAAGAAATAAATTTAAAGTTGAAGTTGGGGGTGGGGGTATAGCTCAATAGTAGAATACATGCTTATTAGCATGAGCAAGGCCCCTGGGTTCAATCCCCAGCATGAAAATAATAAATAAATGTATTTTTTAAGGTTCAAGTTTAACCTTCAGTAGATTGCACTAGTTGAAAGTGAGACTAAATACAAACTTAAACTGTTATAAAAATTTTCTCATGGGGCTGGGGATGTGGCTCAAGCGCGCTCCCCTCGCATGGGTGCAGCCCGGGTTCGATCCTCAGCACCACATACAAAGAAAGATGTTGTGTCTGCCAAAAACTAAAATGTAAATAAAATATTAAAAAAATTTCTCATACCATTTTCATTTACTACATTAAATGGTTCCCTGAAGCATAAGGTATCTTTTTCCTGTAAAAAAGAAACAGACAACTCTTTCTGAAACTTTTCAGAAAACTGACTTTATAAGAGTCTTACAATGTTTCAAAAAGTATCTGAATACTCCCCAAGTATAGAGAAAAAGAGAAAACTAAAAGATTTCCCTTTCTAAGGAAAATCCATCCTTTGTAGAATGAGGTTAGGCAGCATATAGTTTAAGCATCACCCAGAGTGGGCTGCTGGTCTGGGCTGGGAGAATGATACCCCTTTTCAAAGTTTCACTGTGTGCCTTGGAACTTAAACAAATACCATCCGCCTAGTAAAACAATATGCTGTAAGTCTTGAATTACTGTTATTTGTGAAGTGTCCCTAGCATCACCTCTTATGTTATCAATGAGGTTCTGGATCTTGTCCACCTTTTATGTTTTTGATGCCAAATAAATGCTTCAGAGTTCATATTACAAATAATCTAAATTAATATTAAATTGTAAATCTTAAGCAAAGCTTTCCACTAACCCTAACTGTAAAACACCCTAATCAACTACTTTTGTTCTTATACTTGTAGTATTACAAATACCTAACTGAACTTTGCAGGGGGGTGGGTTGCTGGGGATCAACCCAAGGCCTTGCACATCCTAGGCAAGCCCATCTCCAGCCCCTAACCTAACTTTTTAGGAAGCTTTCCCAAACTAATTTAACCCCCAATAAAATTAAGCCTTATGTCACAGTTCCATATCACTTATTTGTACAGTGTCCAGAGTCTACTATTTTGAATAATGTTATATTGTAATTCCTTTCTAATTGTAATACATATTTCTGTACACATTCAACCATTTTATAAACCTACAAGAAGAAGAACCACATCTCTTCCTTTCTACTGGCCATATCATGTTTCCAAAGTTGGACTTCAATAAATCCTAGCTTAATCACTCTATTCTAAAACCATCAGACAAAAGGTATAAAAAGTCATGCAAGTAAATAAAACAAAACAGGACATACCACAAACAATGGCTATATAACCTATGAAGTTAAATAAGTATTTATTTTTCAGAATGAATTATTGGCATAGTGTTTATTTTAATAATAGTTTTGTTATAAAGAGAGAACCATTACAGTGCAAACAACATTGGGATAGCGTAAGAGCTGGAAAACCTAGACTCTAACTCACACTCTACCATACGCCTGCCAGCAAATCACTTAACCTTTCTCAACCACAAGGAGTAATTACTATGTACTCTGCCAAGCTCACAGCGCTATTTATTAGGATACAATAGAATAATATATATATATATATATATATATATATATATATATATATATATCTACTTGGAAATTTATAAAGAACTACATAAATGGTATTATTTTAATGATGACTGTACCCTCCAATTTAAACTAGCATTTTATTTTAAAATGTGAACTTGTTGCAAAAGAAAGAAATTAAGGGACAACTATTTATGCTATAGAATTCATTCCTAAATAAATCACTACAAAGTTCAGCAACTCAAATCTAATCTACAGCAATTAAAATGTGAGTCAATTGTCAAAAATATGCTTCATGTTCAATTTTTCAGGTAGACATTTATTACATAAAACAAGGCAGATATTTGAATCTTACCACAAAATTACAATCACAAGCTCATTACACTAAATGCACTAAACCATGTTATGTTTATGTGGCTCCATTTTGCAACCTGATACAATGCACCATGTCCCACAGTTGAAGAGGTGAACCAACACATGTAGGAAATACAAGAGTTGACTCTTGGTTTACAGGAAAGCACGTGATTACCCAGGACATAGCACAATCTGTTGTATGTAAGAATTCCTAAATCTATTTCACAGACCTACTGCTCTTAGACATAAAAAGGCACTGTGTGAGCTAGGGATCTAGCTCAGTGATAGAGCAGTAGCTTAGTGAGGCCCTGGGTTGCACCCCTAGTATGGGGAGATGGGTGTATTGTATGAAGAAGTGGAAGGACGGCTGCAGTAGGCTGAAATGCATCCACTTATTTGTAGCACTAGGGACAGAATCAACTGTGATGAGTTTCAGGATTTGTTTGGCTAACCATTAAATTCATTTTGGAGTCAACAAATTACCATCGCATCCAAAAAATTCTAACCTTTCATCTTGCCGAGTCTACCTACAGTCCATTTCAGAGAAGAAGCTACAGCAAGAATCAGCTCCTTTCCTTATTTTATGTCCTTTTGTACGGGAAGAATTTAAATCAAGGAGTATCTGGAAGGCAGATGTACTCAAAAGGTCATGAGCACAAACCACCAACTGGTGGTTTACAAAAAAGTAAATTAGTGAATTCCCCCATTAAATGTTAATCTCCTAGAAGGGTTAACAATCATTCAGCTTTGTGCTCCATCTCAGTAAAGGAAAGGAAGTGAGCCATGAGGAGGAAACAAGGAAGGCAGCACGATGGGGAAGGTGGGAGTGAAGAAGAACAGACACCAGAAATGCAAAGGGAGAGGTAAAAAGACACCAAAGATCAATTTTGCCAACAGCTGCCTACTATCCCTTTTCCCTTATAGCAAAGCCCAGTTCACAGAGAAAACAAGATTTTGTGATTTGGGGGGCTCTATTTTCTTAATGCAAATTTAACAAATGGCATGAAATATAATCTAGGTTACATGTGAAAACTGAAGAAACTTTAGGTTCCTAATAAGTTTCTATTCACTATATGATGGGGGAAAAAAACGAGTCTCAGCTTCACAAAAATCTATTGAAAAGAACAATGAACCAGAACTTGAATACTTAGTTCCTAGTTTTGGTTTTGACCCTCTTTAGGCTTTAGGTTAATCACTAAACTCTGTGTTCTCATCCACTCAACAAATATTTCTCAAGTGCTTAAAAAAAAAAAGAGCTATTTTAGGATTTCCTCAACTCTGACTGCACATTAGGGTCACCTGAAAGGTTTTTTGAAAAAAAAAAAAAAAAAAAAAAAAAAACAGAAAAAATGTCTTTTGGTCTCTAAAATTCTGATTTAATTGGTCTGGGGTGGGACCCAGGCATAGACTGAAAAAGAAAACTCCCCTGCAATTTTAACATGTAGCCAGGGTGAAGAATCACTGGTCTATTTCATCTGATGTATATGTGAGGAACAGCAAAATACTAAAAGCCCTCCCCACTTTTGAAATGTATCAATTTCCCCTTATTCAATATTGTTCCAGCCCATATTTTCACCACCCCTCACCTAGATTAATTAGCATGATAGTGTCTTAGTTATTTTCCCTTCCTCCAGCCTCCTCCCAATCCACTAAACCTTCCATGTTTGTCTAATCAGTTTGGTTCTGAAATATTATCCTGCTGAAAGTCATTTTAAGTACAGTACAACAATATCACCAAACAGAGTTGTTTTCATCAAATAGAGGATATACTATGTGTATATTTGCATGTATATTTGTGTGTGTGTGTGTGTGTGTGTAAAACCTAACACACAATTTTTCTTCAGTTCTAGTGTACCTACTTTCATTTATACATGATCAATATTGGTCTCTTTACATTGAAAAATATTGCCTCTAAATATTCCATGGCTAAATTTTTGTCAAAAACAAATGGCAAATGAATCACCGACATTTATCCCATTTAAATGAAAAAAAAAGGTACAGCTAAAGATCTTTTTTTACTCTATCTGATCTTGAAGTGTTCCCACAAGGAACATACATTCAACTGAAAAAAATAAATAAATAAAAGGAAGTGGAATTATTTGTACAAGTCCTGTGTTACTAAAGACACTAATAAAGATTATGACAAAGGTGAGGGGTATAGCACAGTGGTACAACACTTGCTCAGCATGCACAAGACCCTGGGTTCAATCACCCTCCTAAAAAAATAACGGTGAATGTATGTTTACCAAGGACAAATATGGTTCTGGATTGTGTTGAAACTTGCCTCAGAAAATCAACTAAAGCCTTAAAAGCCAAAGGTTATAACTGAATAAGATGATCTTTGTATTCATGAGAAATATCAAACACAATAAAACAAATATAGAAAGAGAAGACTAAACAAGGATACCACCGATCCCCTGCCTTTAAGGGGCTCTCCATCTTCTTCAGGACAACAAGACACAAGCATAAAAAGAAAATAAAGCCAGCACTGCCAAGTAAGTGGTAAAGACAATAAGTATCATGGGAATTCAAAGAAACAGGAGACTGCCAGGAGACTGCCATGGACTAAGGGAGTTGGAGACAGCTTCTTGGAAAAGCTGGGAGCTCAAACAAAATTAAATAGGTAGAGAAAAGAAGGAAATCCCAAACATGCAAATAACCTTGTACAAAGATGAGGTCAAAATGCACATATTTGAGGAAGGGGAGTTGACCTAGTTTGAATAGAGGGTTCTATATAGCAGTGTTTGCGGAGATAATGTTGCAATAATGAACTGGACCTGGACAGTGAAAGCCCTGAATGCCAAGCTGGGATGCTCAAACTTTGTCCTACAGATAGATGAATCCTTTATAGGTTATAAAGAACAATAAGCACACATGCACACACACACATACACACCCCTCTAATGATGCAATCTGAAGCCATTTTTCTTGAAGCTTTTGAAGAACACATCAAGTAATATAATATCTTGCCAGTCGAGTTGTGAATATGTGAACATATTGTTTAGGAAATCCGTTCAGAGTGAAAGAGTAAATACTCAAATGTGCTTTCCAAAATACAAAATCAGGTATCGATTACGCATTCATAGTTCTTAGGATAATGCCTAAGAGAATCACAGGGTGGAAAGCTTCAAATTTAGGTTTTCCTCCAGTCTCCATTCTCCTCCAACACACATGCCCTGATTTAATATCAAGAAAGTGAATACACTGAAATTATCTTGCTGTGGAAATAAGGTATTTTACTACTTCTCACTATGGGTGAATTCACTTGCTATATTGTTTCCAAAATGACTACATCTACGAAAAAAATTTTGTCTATGATTTATTTCAGCAAAGTACATGAAACACGCATAAATAACAAATTTAAAGATTATGAAAAGCAAAAAACCCTTTCATCAAACCAAAACATAGCTAAAATAAGCAGCACTGATTTAGACGACAGAGAGGAAAGAGTGTGTTCCTAACAAAAAATGCCAGCCACAACAAAGACTAACAGAGAGTACACGAAGAATATTACAATAGCCAATTTCTCACCAAAAATGAAAAGCCATTAATCCACAACTCCATAAAGAATGAAGTTATTTTTTTTTCTCAAAAATGCCCTTAAAATTTTTGGCTCTTTCTGCTATAAAAATTAAAACCGTAACATAACTCAAAACAAGGATTATCCTTCTCCCAGTAACCAGACATGTAAGTGATTGATGATTTAATTTGCTACTGCAGCAAATACTAATTTAACCACCACTACTTTCTCAACACCAGAAAAATGAGAAAATCTGTCTTTAAGGCGTATGTGACAAGAAAGAAGCCAAAAATATGTAGAATGATTAAGCTGCATTGAAAGTAACACAAACCATAGCAATACTGCTACCGTCTGAAAAAGGCTATGCCATTCTTGCAGGCACGTATGCCTTTAAGGAATATGTAGAGATTATGATTTTATGCATTGTCTGTTCCCCACCCCCATCCTCCGGAAAAGATAGGAACATCCAGGAGAGTTGGAAGAAGTGAATTAAGAGAGATGTCAATACCTCCCTTCCACCCGTGCTGGAGAAACTCGCTTTAACAATAATGCTCTTTCACCCCTAACATCCCACCCAGTTTGCACACATCCTTCAGTCAGCATTCCCCACACCCGTGTTACCAGCTCTGCCCTGACGCTCAGAACAGCCTGCTCCGACTTTGTTAGTCTGGTCGCCCCCGCGCACCCGCTTAGACCAGCAGAGTCCGACAAGGCAGCCACGCAGCCACCCACTACCCCCACCTCCTCCTTCGTAGCTCAGTTTCCCTTCCCCCGGTCTGTCACCTGCTTGGGTGGTGTCCGTCAGGTCGTAGCCGCTGCCCGGGAAGTCTCGGAGTTTCCTGCCACTGAGGCTCAGGATGCCGGAGTTGCCCGCCTCCTCCAGGGCCCGGTCCAGGCTCCTCACGGTGTGTTGAGGCTGCAGGCTCCCCGGGTTCCACTGCGGCCCATTGGAGAACGGCTGACCGAAGAGAGTCGGTACCGGGATGGGCACCACCAGGGTCCCGCCGCCGCCGCCGCCGCCTCCCCCTCCAGCCCCGCCACCTCCTCCTCCGGCCGCGCCACCGCCACTGCTACTTCCACCTCCACCACAACCACCGCCCCCACTGTTACCACCACCTCCCTGACTCGCCGCCATGTTCCTGGGAGAGAGAATAGCCCCCGACAATACTCTCAGCCTGTGCCGCGAGTGTAGGGGGTTCTTAGGACGCATGCGCAGGCTGGGGTGGGGGGGCGAGGTAGAGGGTGGGAAGGAACCAGGGGGCGGGCTGCAAGGAGGTGTTGGATAGAGATGATGTTCCAAAGTGCAGAACGCTCGCTTTAAGAAATGTATGATCAGAAGAAAGATGCTAAATCCCGGTTCTGCTGCTTTGGGTACCAAAATCTGGAGAAACGACACCAGGCAAACTATAGGTCGTTTGTGCGATACGTCCCCAGATCTCTAAGTTGCTTCGCCTTTTTCTTTCTGCAAAACAAAAAGAAATATATGAGGCCGGCATGAAAAGGATTTGTTTCCGAATGTATAGAAACTGCTTTTCGAAGGAATATGAGGCAGCGTACTGAGAAGCTTACTGCCAACTCTCGGGAATCATTTATTAGTGGTAGCACAGACAGAAAATCTAGGTAGTCATCTGGAGAAGAAAATAAGTCAAGTACTGAGTTTTAGGCACACAGGAATTTTGCCACCTTTTAGAATTCCAAAGTAGGAAAAGATTTTAGATGTTTTCAAGGAACCTCTCGTTACAGTGTATGGGAACCTCAGCCAAACTGCTGCCTTCCAAAACTTGGAAGAGTTCTCCACATTCTGTTCTATCACTCTCTGAAGTTGTGCCAAGATCTCGAAAATATCTCCAGTTCCTTCTCATCATGTCAGTATTGGATGATGAAAAACGCTTTGATCATTGAACAATCTTAAACGTTATTTTTGAACTAGAGGTTTCTGTTTAAATGGAATTCTGAAGATTTAATGCTGGATATATGAGGCCAATCACTGTTGGACTTTAGGAGTTCCTTCTTAGAACCTAAGGATATTTCTAATGTAGCCAATAAAGAGAAGAAAATTCAAACTTTTTCAGCTAGTGCAGGCCTCAGTAATCCAACTCCGATCTACCTAGGCAGTTTTCATTCAGCTCTTTTTAATATTTTTTTAGTTGTTGATGGACCTTTATTTTATTCATTTATTTGTATGCAGTGCTGAGAATCAAACCTAGTGCCTCACACATGTGACCCTAGTGCCTCACACATGTGACCCCAGCCTTCATTCAGCTCTTTAAGCTTCCACTTCTCTACCAAACCACCAGCTCCACTCAAGAGACAGAGTCATTTAAATCTGTTGCACTAATATTCAATCAAATTATTGAAGAAAACTACCCAAAGGCTTGAACACTCAGTTAACATTAATTTAAATAACAAGTGCATCCCTTTTTGCATTTGAACAGTGTGTCAACAACCTTTTCAGATAGTCATTGCTGCTATGCATATTTCCCCTAGGCTATCCTTTGTAAAAGAATACAGGAAAGAATTACAACTTGTCTAAATTGTGGCCACATTAGTTAATCTAAATGATTATGTTGTGAGAAATATGCTTGTACCACACACACACACACACACACACACACACACAAAGCCAATAGAACTGAGATCAGGCTCTATACAGTGAATTAGCAAGTGAAAAATAATTATTAAAACTCCCTGGTGTCAGAAAGGAACATTGTACTTTATACCTCACCTCCCATATTTCAAATCAAGTCAAGTTTTAATTGAGAACTTCCAGAATTATGAGAGGGTGAGAAAGGGAATTAAATCCATTAGTTAGAGAAGATCAGGAATGGAAATACCTTCCTAATTAGCCAAGGACTGGGAATGTAATACAGTGGTAGAGCTCTGACCTTGCAATTATTTAAAACCTTGTATTGCACTCCAGGAAAAAGATGTCCTGAGGATCAGGATACTTGTCAAGTGTAAGAGGTCATGCACAACCAAATTTAAAAAGGAAAAGAATATTTCAAAGAATTGAAAGATGCAAACTCCAAGATCACAGAAAAAGAAAGAAAGTCTAAGTAAGAAAAGTGAAAATCCTACGAAGTAATTTAGGCTTACATGAAAATAAGGCAAAATAACATTTTGTAGTGTTCTTTGACAAAAACACCAAGGCCAAAAGGAGGTAAAAGATTTAGAAGAGGGGGCTGGGGTTGGAGCATGGTGGTAAAGCATTTGCCTTCTACATATGAGACACTGGGTTCAATCCTCAGCACCACATAAAAATAAATAAATAAATAAAATAAAGGTATTGTGTTCATCTACAACTAAAAAAAATTTAGAAGAAGGCATTAAGTTTAGAAATTTTTCCAATTCCTTGGAAAAAAATAACTTAAAAATCTATGTACTTTAGTGTCTATATTGGAAAATTACAACAATGCTCAATAATGTTTACATAGAACTTATTGTTTGCCCCAATCTAGTTTAATTATAAATGTTAAGTCACTTGATCTTCCTAATAGTTCTTATTATTATTTTTATGTTTTATACATGAAGAAAAATAGTACATACCTCACATAGGTCTGTTGCAATAATAACTAAGGTTGCTTATGTAAAGTGACAAGCACAGTACCTGGCACTCATTCATTCATTTAATAAGTATCTACTGAGCAATTACTACATGCAAAGAACGAGTCTCCAGGCAAGTAATATTATGGCATAATGTGCTTAATAAACATTAATCACTTTATTAATAAATGTTAATTACTTTACTATACCCCTGCTCCCTCAAAAATATAAAATAACCAGGAACATATAAAGGTAAGAAGCCAAGGGAAAAATCAGTGAATTTCTTTTTTTTTTCTTTTTTTTTTTTTTTTTTTTTTTTGGTACCAGCGATTGAACTCAGAGCCACTCAACCTTTGAGCCACATCCCCAGACCTTTTTTATGTTTTATTTAGAGACAGGGTCTCACTGAGGAGCTTAAGGCCTCACTAAGTTGCTGAGGCTGGTTTTGAACTCATGATCCTCCTGCCTCAGCCTCCTAAACCACTGGGATTACAGTCATGCGCCACTGCACCCAGATGAATTTATTGATAATGGTGGGTAACGAAATATCTGTCATATTGCATACACTTTTTGCTTTGTTCTGTAGATCTTTATCAGAGGGCATTTTATGGTGATTACTACTTTGATATTATCTCTGAAACACACATTGGACATTGATTAAATTAGGACCAACACTCAGAATTATTCATGCCAAATTTACAAATGGGATGTTGACAAATCACTACAACTAAATGACATTTTTCAAATATTATAGAAAGAAAACAAGGAGAAAGTAGGGAATTTTAAAACAAAACATGTACTCTCTAAGTACTGGCAGGTTACTAATGTAATTTCTGTACAAAAAAGCCATAGAGGGGGCTGGAGATATAGCTCAGTTGTTAGAGTGCTTGCCTCGCATGCACAAGGCCTGGGTTTGATCCCAGCACTAAAAAAAAAAAAAAAAAAAAAAAAGCCATAGAGTGGACTTCTGAAATTCCAGGCCAGTAGTTACCACTACTTCAAACAAACTGGTAGTTACTCAACAGTTATAAATAACATAGAAGAAGAAAGGCACAGTCAAATTTCTGAAGCTACAATTCTATTAAAGTTTAAGATTAGTGGGGTAGAGAACAGGATGTTCTTATCAATCTGTAAATAAGACACGTTTTGACTTAAGATCTAGAACAAGGCAATGAACTAATAGATCAAGGTATAATATGACTTTTTAAAAATCCTGATCAGGATCCAGGAAAAAGTCAGGGATCTCTGGGCTGTTTCCCTAAAACATTAGTTCAATTAAATCTTAAATGCAGGGTAAAGGGCTAGTGGTAAAGCTCTTGCCAGGCATGTGTGAGACCCTGGGTTCCATCCACAGCAACTTAAAAAAAAGAATAAATTCAGGGAAAAAATTAACAAACAATGAAATGTTGAGGACCATCAAAACATGTATCAGAAACCCTAAAAAACATTGATTTACCCATGCTGAACTCTTTTGCAGCTACAACGGGAATGAGATGTGCACTTCTGCCCACTTCAATCTCAACACCAGTCCTGAATTAGAGAAAACTCTTTGAGAAGTGTGTATAAAATGATTAGAGAAGTAGGAGAATGAGAAACTCATTTGAACCTCCACTGTCTAGTGACTTAATCTGCAGTCTCTTCCAAAGAGCCCTGTTCCTAAAAAGTGACCAAGAAGCTCTAGAATATGCCCAAGGTGTCATTTAAAGAAAGCAAAGGAAACTCATCATGGCAGATGAAAGGATGTGACTTGATGATGTAGGTTTGCACACCCCCTTCCCCACCCTGGATATTCTGAGCATTTGAGCAGGCCCAGGAAATTGTATTTTAAACATGACAATCAAGGAAATGTAAATATTAGATATTTGATATCATTAAGGAGCTATTGTTCCTAGATGTATTGTTGTTTTTACTTCTTCTCTTTTGGCAATGCTGAAGTTTGAACTCAGGACCTTGTGCCTGCTAGGCAAGCACTCTACTGCTCAGCTACACTCCCAGTCCTTATTGTTTGTTGTTGTTGTTCTAATTAGTTATACATGACAGTAGAATGCATTTTGACACATTATACATATATGGAATATAACTTCTCATTCTTCTGGTTGTACATGATGTAGTTCTTTAAAATATTCATAGATCCGGAGGACTCTCTTCCTGCATGGGGCCTTCACAGGACAACACATTAACTTATTGTAGCATACATATAGAATACTACATGTAATATTGAAAAACCAGCCTCTACCTCAGAGCAAAGCCTGTCCAAGGAAGGGACATGCCTTTGTCCTTGGAAAAACCCACAGAGCACTCTTAGGCACATTCCCACCCTGCTAAGTTGTTTATCTACAGGAGAGATCTGCTGCACCAGGTGTCCCAGACTCAGTCAGGCTGGGTGGGGATCCATAGCAGCCCCCTAGCAGCCCCCAATCAGCATGAGACAGGGAAATACCTGGGATGCCAGATAACCCTCCCAGCAGTTTATGGTGGTTGATAACAAGTTGGGAAACCATGTAGTTCAGCAGGTACACCCCTCTTGGCTTAAACCAATCAGTTCAAATGAATACCCCTTTTGTAGTGACCAATCACCCCTACCCAACTTGTTCCCGCCAGTGAATGTGCTAATCATGTTTTAGAGTTGTTATTTGATTTTCCCGCAGTGTGTGATGATTTGCTATGATGTATGTGAAGTCCCTGCTCTCTCCAAAGAATTTATAAAACTGCTGCAAACCCTGGGCTCCGGGCCTCTCAGCGTCACCAGTTGCTGTGTGTGTGCACGCGGAGGACCGAGCTAGCTCGCAATAAACACCTCTTTGCTGCTTACATGGATCTTGGGTCTCTGGTGGTCTTTGGGGGTCCCGAATTCGAGCATAACAATATCACTAATCCTCTTTTGCCTATGGTTCCTTGGTTCTGCCCTTATGCACTACTTTAATCAACCCTAAAAATCTCATCCATTTCATAGTTAATATTCATTAACTCAAAAGAGATTTGGAAAAATGAACAGTGATTACTTAAAAGAAAATTCGGGGTGAGGGGATAACTGGGATTGAACCCAGGGGTGCTTAACCACTGAGCACATCCCCAGTCCATTTTTATTGTTTTATTTTGAGACAGGATCTCATTAAATTGCTTAGAGCCTCACTAAGTTGTTCAGGCTGTCCTCTAACATGTGATCCTCCTACCTCAGCCTCCCGAGTGTCTGGGATTACAAACCTGCACCTGGGTGCCCAGCTCAAGTCTGAATTTTCTTAAGCAGAACAAGATAGAAACATTTGGACCAAAATCTATGTGTAAAATGTAGATTGGAATGAAATGATGCAAAAACAAATTGGTCATTCACCAAAGTCTAAATATATTTGCTTATTTTAAATTTTGTTTCAAATCTTCACTATTCTATATAGCATTTATTTCATGTAAAATGTAATTGGTTTACAAGTTTCTGTTTTTTAACTTATCTCCCTCAAGTAAATAAACCTGACATGAATCTCCATGGAACTGTGACTTGAGTTATCATCTGAAGGCAGTGTACCCAAATTATGAGGAACTTTTTCATTTGTTTTGTTTTATTTTGATAGATGGCTAATTTTCTTTTAAAGACTCAGTCTGTAAACTTAATACTGTAAACCTAATAGGGTCACATATGACCTCAAAACCCAATATTTTTTTTCATTTGGCAACAAGACTTGCTTCTTGAATTTGGGAGTTGAATGCTAGGGACCAGGCCCTTGTGCATGCTAGACAAGTGCTTTACCACTGAGCTATTTCCCACCCCCTAGCTTGCTTCTTCTTGACCATGAACTGCATCATGACTCAGTCTATTATTACATTATCAGAGGGAAAGATCAAAACTATCCTTTAAATAAGGAGTTGTGAGCAAATATTATAGAATATTTTAGATATGTTTTGTCGAATAGTTGGAGATGTCAACTTTCACTTACACTGTAGGTTTAGATTGGCAATGATAACCCTCAAGAGGATATTTATTTCTGCCTTGGTGCTTTCTCTACATTATAGTATGATTCTGCAAAGTGAGGGGAAATATATTTGTTGTGATGACCTCCTGTTTCACACTGCCAGGCTTTAACAGATAAAATTATTGTAGAACATTCCCCTTGTCTTGTGGTTTTTAAAAGTCTCTTTATTAAAATATATAATACTAGTTATTAAATGCCAGAATAGATAATTCCAAGATACTAAGTAAACAACTCAGTTCTCCTTGATGAACTCATTCATTGCTTTGTTTTGTGTCTTAAGCATTCCTTAATAAAACCTTCACCTTAAATGCCTCTACTTAGGTGAAAGCCTTTTGTTCCAGCATGCTTACATAAAGTTCCAGAGAAGTTTAATTTTTTCTTAGCTGTGATGGCTTTTTTTTTCTTTTTTGTATTGGGGATTTAACCAAGGACCACTTTACCACTGAGCTACATCCCCAGTCATTTTTACTTTATATTTTGAGACAGAATTTCACTAACTTGTTGGATCTGGCCTTAAACTTGCTATCCTCTAGTCTCACCCTCCCAAATCACTGGGATTACAGGCATGCACCACCATGGACACCTACTTTGATGGCTTCTATTGGTCGTGAGCAATAACCTTTTGATAGATTGGCAAAAATGAAGATGTAAATACTTAATACTGTTTAAATACTAACATCATCTCCCCTGCCATAACCTTCATTCACATAATATTCTCTGAACTGCTATAGCAGCCTTCTAACTTAGGCCCTGTTGCTTTTACTCTTCTCTCAATTCATTACAATGTGGCCTCAGGCAAGTTACATATCCTTTCTGTGCTTCTTTTACCTCATCTGAAAAATAGGAATACGCTAGGGGTATAGTTAAGTGATAGAGCACTCCAAGGACCTGGATCAAGCCCCAGAACTACCAAAAATATTGATTTTTTAAAATAAAAAATAAAGTACTGGGGGAAGAACTATCAATATAGAATGCCATACCCACTGAGAGTGCTCTTCAAAAGTGAAGGTTAAGGTCTGAGGTATAGCTCTGTGATAGAGTACTTATAGCATGAAGTCCTGGGTTCAATATCCATTACCCCCACACACACACACACAATTTTAAAAAGAAAAATGTTCTTTTATAATTAATTAGTTAGTTAAAATTAGGTATATATGACAGCAGAATGCATTTTAATTAATTAATTATAATTAGGTATATATGACAGCAGAATGCATTTTGATTCATTGTCCACAATTGCAGCACAACTTTTCATTTCTCTGGTTGTACAGATACAGTGTCACATCATATGTGTAGTCATATATGTACCTAGGGTAATGATGTCCATCTCATTCCACCATCTTTCCTGCCCCCATACCCTCTCCCTTTCACTTTGCCCAATCAAAGTTCCTTCATTTTTCCCATGCCCCCCCAAAAGATGTTCTTTAACATGCAAAAAAGTTGAAAGAATTAATCTCCAGCAGACTCACACTATAAGCAATGTTAAATAAAAAGACCTTCAAGCAGGAGGAAAATCATACCAAGCATAAACATGGATCCACACACATAACACTAGAAATAGTAACTTGGTGGATACATGTTTATTTGTTTGTTTGTTTTGTGTTGTGTATATGTGTGTGTGTGTGTGTGTGTGTGTGTTTATACCAGAGATGGAACCCAGGAGCACTTAACAACTGAGCCACATCCCCAGCCCTTTTTTATATTTCATTTAAAGATAGGGTCTAGGGACTGGGGACATAGCTCAGTTGGTAGAGTGCTTGCTTAGTATGCACAAGGCCCTGGGTTCAATCCCCAGCATCATCTAATAATAATAATAATAAGTACAGATAAGGTCTCTTTTTCTTTTTTGGTGTTGCTGGGGATTGAACCCAGGACCTTATGCAAGCAAGGCAAGTACTGTATCACCTGAGCTTTATTCCCAGCCCACAGACAGGGTCTCACTGAGGTGCTTAGGACCTCGCTAAATTGCTAAGGCTGGTTTTGAACTTGAGGATCCTCCTGCCTCAGCCTCCCCAGCCTGTGCCACCGTGCTCAGCTGGATAAATGTATTTTTAAAAATTCTTATTATTTAAGCTGGGCACGGTACCTGTAAACCCAGTGGCTCGGGAGGCTGAGGCAAGAGGGTCACCAGTTCAAAGCCAGCCTCAACAAAAGCGAGGCGCTAAGCAAGTCAGTGAGACCCTGTCTCTAAAAAAAATACAAAATAGGGCTAGGGATGTGGCTCAGTGGTAGAGTGCCCCTGAGTTCAATCCCTAGTACCCCTCCAAAAAAATCTTATTTTTTAAATCCTTTGAGAGATAAATAACTGTTCCAAAAACTATTAATAATGTAACATAGATTTGTAATATATGTAACAGTGAAGCATATAAAAACAACAGCATAAAGTAAGGGTCAGTAAACTTTGTCTTTGGCCCTAAAGCAGTTTACCACCTATTTGTAAACAAAGTTACTGGAACACGGTTATGCCCATTCATTTACAAATTGACTGATTTTATGCTACAATAGCTGAGTTGAGTAGCCAGTAACAAAGACTGGTTCACAAAGCTAAAAAAAAAAATTGCTGATTGGCCCTTCAGAGAAAAAGTTTGCTGACCCCAGTTTAAAGTCTGTGAGGAGAGAAATGGAAATACACTAAAGTTCTTATAAGTGAAGTGATATAATGTCACTCTGAATAGTACTGTGATAAGTTAAAGATGTATGCTATAAACCCCAAAGCAAGTATTAAAATAACAAAGCAATGAATTACAGTTAATAAGCCAGTAAAGATGACAAAAGATATCGTAAAAACACACATTTAATCCAAAAGAATGCATCAAAAGAGGACAAGAGAGCAAAGGACACATGGGAGAAATAGAAAGCAAATAGCAAGATGACAGAAATAAGCAAAACAATACTAATAATTATTAATCGTTAATGTAAATAAGTGTAAAACATCCCATTTAAAAGAGAGAAATATGGGCCTGGGGTTGTGGCGCAGCAGTAGAATGCTCGCCTAGCACATGAGAGGCTCAGGGTTCGATCCTCAGCACCACATAAAAATAAGTAAAATAAAGGTATTGTGTCCAATCACAACTAAAAAAAATTCTAAAAAATAAAATAAATAAATAAAAGGCAGAAATAACCAAAGTGGACAAAAAAGCAAGATGTAATTATATTTTGCTTACAAAAGTTTTGCCAGGCTCAGTGGCTCAGGAGGCTCAGGCAAGAGGACCTTGAGCTCAAAGCCAGCCTTAGCAATGGCAAGGTGCTAAGCAACTCAGTGAGACTCTGTCTCTAAATAAAATACAAAATAGTGGTATGGATGTAGCTCAGTGGTAGAGTGCCCCTGAGTTCAACCCCTGGTAACAACAACAACAACAAAAAAGTGCATTTTAATGTGAAAGCATAAGTAGATTGCAAGTAAAAAAAAAAAGAAAGAAAGAAAAGATATGCCATGATAATATTAATAAAAAAGAAATCCAGCTAAGCTTGGAGGTGAACACCTCTAGTTCTAGCAACTTAGAAGGCTGAGGCAGGAGAATCTCAAGTTTGAGGCCAGCATCAGTAACTTAGACTCTGTCTCAAAATAAAAAAAGGCTGGGCATATAGCTCAGTGGTAGACTGCCCCTTTGTTCAATCCCCAGTATTTCCAGTACTGCCAATAAATAAATATATAAATAAATAGATAATAGAAGGCTAAAAAAGAAAAATAAATCTATATTAATATCAGATGAAACATAGTTCAAAGCAAAGAACATTTCTGGGAATAAAGGAGTTCATTTTACAAGCTCAATCTAGTAAGAAGACTTGACAATATTTTTGTGAATAATAGAGTTTCCAAATATAAGAAGAAACAATAGATAGTACTACAAAGAGAAATAGAAAAATCCAAAATTCTAGTCAGAGATATCAATAAACTTTCCATAGCAACTGATGGAACAAATAAAAAACTAATAAGAATATAAAAGTCCTGAAGAACACAATTATCAACTTGACCTAATTGGCACTTACAGAATATTTCACACAACACCAAAATATACATTCTTTTCAAGTGCACACAGAATATTTAGCAAGAGAGACTATATGCTAGGCTATAAAATATGTCTCAAAAAGACAGAAAATTCAAAAGGACAGAAAATTACACAAAGTATGCTTTCTGACCAAAATAACAAAAAGAAATTTGGGATATTCACAAATATGAGGAAAATAAATAATATACTTGACACAGCCCAAAGGTCAAAGAACAAATATAAAATTAGAAAATACTTTGAAGTGAAGGGTAATAAAAACAATATATTGTTTTGTGGGATGTTTCTAAAGCAGATATTAGGAGAAAATTTATAGCACTAAACACCTACATTATAAAATTAAAATGTCTCAAACCAATGATCTCTGTTTCTACATATGAAACTAGAAAAAGAACATATTAAACCCAAAGTGAACAGGAAAAAAAATAAGAAAAATAAGAGTAGAAATCACTGTAATAGAAAACAGAAGAATGAGAAAAATCAATTAAATTAAAAGCTGTTCCGTTGAGATCAATCAAAATTGATACATCTCTAAAATAGACAAATTAAGGTAAAGAAAAGACTCAAATTACCAATATCAAGAACGAAAGCCAGCCTCAGCAATGGTGAGACACTAAGCAACTCAATGAGACCCTGTCTCTAAATAAAATACAAAAAACGGCTGGGGAAATGGCTCAGCTGCTGAGTGACCCTGAGTTCAATCCCCAGTATGGGGAAAAAAAAAAAGAAAAGAAAGAAAAAGAAAGAAAGAAAGAAAGAAAGAAAGAAAGAAAGAAAGAAAGAGAAAAAAGGAATGAAAGAGCACACCACCACAGAATCTACAATTAAAGTAATAATAAGGGAAATTTATGAATAATTTCATGGTAATAAATTCAGTACCATATTAAATGGACAAATTCCTTTTACAGACACAAAGCCTACTCAAGAAAAACATGAACCCAAGAACACTGTATCTATTAAAGGAATTGAATTTGTAGTTTAAAAACTTCTCATAAAAAAAAAAACTCCAGATCTTGATGGCTTCACTGGGGAAGGCTCCGAAGTATTTAAGGACAAAAAAGTACCAAATCTACACTAATCCTTCCAGAGAATATTTAATAGGAGAGAGATTACTGTATTTACTTATTATACCAGGTCACCAACATTGTTTTTTTGGTTGTTTTGTTGTTATCATTGTTTGTTTGTTTTTTGGATCAGACATTTAACCATTGAGCCACACCTCCCAGGCCTTTTTAGGTTCTTTTTTGAGACAGGGTCTTGCTAAGTTGCTGAGAGCCTCCATAAGTTGCTGAGGCTGGCTTTGAACTTGTGATCCTCCGGCCAGCACCTCCCCAGTTGCTGAGATTCCAAAATTGCTAGAGGAGGGGGAGAGGTGGGGGGAAGAGCTGAGGACAAAAAAGGCATTCTGAGAAAATAAAACAGATCTTGGACATTAGCTGGGTGGTATAGTGCTTGCCTAGCAACCTCAGTCCTTGGGTTAGATCCTCAGCCCAATCAAAAGTGGAAAAACCAGAGAGGGGCTGGGGCTGGGGCTGGGGCTCAGTGGTAGTGCACTTGCCTGGCATGTGTGAGGCACTGGGATCAGTTCTCAGCACCACATATAAATAAATAAAATGAAGATCTATCAACAACTAAAAAAAAAAAAAGAAAAAGAAAAACCAGAACAATATCCTTCGTGAATATGCATACAAAATAAGCTAAAATTAAAATCTACCAAACTGAATCAATAATATATTAAAAAGATAACACACTAAGATCCAGCAGAGGGCTGCACAAGGCCATGGGTTCAATCCCCAGCATCACACACACACACACACACACACACACACACACACACACACAAAGACTCAGCAGATTTTAAGATTAAAAACCCAGTGTAATTTACTATGTAAATAAATCAGAAGAGGAAATCCCGTATAAGCAATTCAATTAATACAGCAAGGGGCTTTGGAAATAGCAACATTGATTTCTGATAAACACTCTCTGTAAACTAGGAATAGAAATAAACTCCCTCAACCAGAAAAAGGATCTGTGAAACACCTAACAATAAATTTAATAGTGGAAGATTGAATGTCTTCTAAGATAAGGAACAAGAAAAAGATGTCCACTTTTACCAACTCATTGAACACTGCATTGAAACTTCTAGACAGAGTAAGTAGGTGAAAAGACAAATAAGAAGGGAGGGGGCTGGGCATGGTGGTGCAGGCCTGTAATCCCAGCTGCTCCATGGGGAGGCTCAAGCAGGAGGATGGTGAGTTGAAAGCCAACCTCAGCAATAGTGAGACCAATTCAGTGAGACCCTGTCTCTAAATAAAATACAAAATAGGGCTGGGGATGTGGCTCAGTGGTTGTGTGCTCCTGAGTTCAATCCCCAGTACTGAGGGGGGGGGGGTGCGGAAGAACAGGGAAGAGAGGAAGGGGATTGGAAAGAAGTAAAATTGTTGTTTATTCACAGATCATCTAGTGAGAAATCCTGTGGAACATACAAAAACAGCCATGAGAAAAACATCAGTAAATTTAGCAAAGTTTCAGAATAGAAAGGCAAAGTACAAAAATCAATTATGTATTATTTAGTAGCAAAGAACAAATAAAAAATTCAAATGAGAATTAAAACATTTTACCATAGGATCCAGAAATATGAAGTAATTGGGGACAAATCTTGCAGATATGAAAGACATATACACTGAAAACCACAAACAAATGTTTTAAATGAGACCTATCAGTTTCAGGGAATGGAAGAATCAATATTGTTACCATGTCACATCTCCCTGAAGACTTATTAGGAGACTTTTTTTTTTTTTTTTGGTGCTGGGGATTGAACCCAGGGCCGTAAGCATGCAAAGCAAGGACTCCTCCAACTGAGCTATATCCCCAGCCCCTCCCCTGTCTTTTTTTAAAAAGTTGTCAAACTAAATTTTCAAATTATGAAAACGGAAAGAGTGCTAGGGTTGTGGCTCAGTGGTAGAGTGCTTGCCTAGCATGTGTAAGGAACTGGGTTTAATTCTCAGCACCTCATAAAAATCAATAAATAAAATAAAGGTCTATCAATAACTAAAAAAAATTAAAAAGAAAACGGATAGAATCTAGAATAGAAAAAACAATTTGGTTAAAAAAAAAAGAACAAGGCTGCGATTGTAGCTCAGTGGTAGAGCACTTGCCTTGCATGTGTGAGGCCCTGGGTTCGGTCCCCAGCACCACATAAAAATAAACAAATAAAAATAAAGATATTATGTCCATCTACAACTAAAAAATTTTTAAAAAGAACCAAGTTGGGAGAATTCAAAACTTACTAAGAAACTAAACTAATCAAGACAGTGTGGTACTGTTGTGAAGAGATAATAGAAAAATGGCACAAAATAGAAAATCCAGAGATAAACTCAAACATATGGATAAATAGTTTTTTACAAAAGTTGATGAGTTAAAGGCTCATCAGTGAAAAAAAGACAATAGTTTCAGCAAATGATGTTAGCACAATTGAATATTCATGTGCAAAAAAATGAGCTTAGATCCATATCTCACACTTTATATAAAAATTAATCTGCAATCTAACAAAGATGTAAGTCAAAAATCTAAAACAGAACATAGAAATATTTGTGGCCTTAATTTAGGCAAAGATTTATTTTTGTTCTTTTTTTGGTACTAGGGATTGAACCCAGGGGTGCTTAACCACTGAGCCACATCCCCAGCCCTTTTTATGTTTTGTTTAGAGACAGAGTCTCACTGAGTTGCTTAGTGCCTAGCTTTTGCTGAGGCTGGCTTTGAACTCGTGATCCTCCTACCTCAGCCTCCCCAGCTGCTGGGATTATAGGCATGCACCACCACACCTGGCAAGACTTTTTGACTAAGACAATAACACCACAATTCATAAAAGAAAAAAATTTAAATTGGACTACATCAGAATTGCAAATCTCCACCAGGCACAGTGGCACACACATGTAATCCCAGTGGCTCAGGAGGCCCAGGCAAAAGGATTGCAAATTCAAAGCCACCCCCAGAAACTTAGGGAGTCCCTCATCAACTCAACGAGACTCTGTCTATAAATAAAATAGAAAAAAGGGATGTGACTTAATGATTGAGTGCCCCTTGGGTTCAATCCTCTGTACTAAAAATAAAAATAAAAAGAATTATAAATCTCCACTCTTGGAAAGACACTCTTTAAGATGTAAGGATGGCCTTAGGCCTTAGCCTAAGCAAGTCCATTTGAAAACTTCAGTTTGAAACCTGCAGTCTCGCTAGGCACACCTAACAGAACCCTCCAGTATGGCCCTCAGACACAAACAAGTCACTTCTCCCCACACTGACAAGCTCAGAGTGAAGTCTCTATAATGTCGTCCTCCAGAGATGGGGGGGGCGAGAAAATCAGGGTGAGGACCACCAGACCAGATGCTTTAACCCCAGGGCAAGTGTATCACTGAGAAATCCAGTGGCACTGATAGGGATTGAAAATGTGGTCAGATGCCCCAAAATTTAGTATAAATGATGGAGCAAGTGAACAGACATTCAGTTAGCTGACACTGATGCCCTCAGACTGAAGAGCCTGATGAGGACCTAGACTGACATCCCAATGATCCTCACCACTCTCAAACTCTGCAGCCACATTTTTTTCTTAGTTGTTGATAGATCTTTATTTTATTTGCTTATAAGAGGTGCTGAAAATTGAACCCAGTGCCTCACACATGCAGACAAGTGCGCTACCGCTGAGCCACATCTCGACCCTGGTGAGAGCAGAGACTTCTTCCCACAACCCTCTCCTCAACAAGCCATCAGCTCCACCCCAGGAGAAGCGTGCCTTGGTTCCAGATCTAATATACTTAGAACCTAAGGCTTCAGACTTTTGATCTGACACTTGAACTTATCATGCAGAGGGAATGTCTGTCATGAGCCTGTCATGATTAAGTGTGTTTGCAGTGCTTAGAATTAATCTAGAATTGTTAGCTGTGAATTGATTGTCCATTGCAGTGCCCATTTTCTTGATTAAGAACCTATAGGGTGAAATTGTATTGAGTGATTTGAGTGAATAAAGCATTGAAAATGGCAGAAGCGCATGGACATTCTTTATTTCTCCCCTTGGAATGCATAAGTCACACCTTTTGACCATTGCTGCGTAAGAGAATAAAAACAGCTAGGAGGGGTGGTTCAGGCCTGTAGTCCTAGCTATTTGGGAGGCTATGATAGGAGGATCTCAAATTTGAGGCCAGCCTCAGAAACTTAGAGGGCTGGGGAGGAAACCACAGAAACTTACTAGCTCCGTGGTAAAGCACCCCTGGATTTAATCTCCAGTACCACAAAAAAAAAAAAAAGAAAAGAAAAGAAAAAGAAAAAAAGCTGAGATAAGTATACATACATAATGTATGATTCCATTAATATAAGACTTCAAATAATGCAAAATGTAAAAATCTATCCTGATGGAAAGGTAATTAGTGATTTCCTGGGAGGGATATATGGATGGGAAGGTGAAGAGAGAAATTATAAAGATGTACAAGAAAATTTCTGGAAGTAATGGGTATATTCACTATCATAATTGTGGTAATGGTTGTGTCAATTTATACACATGCCAAAACTTATCAAATTATACACTTTCAATCTGTGTAGTCTTTTTGTTTCAATGATAATTTCCATAAAAATGTTGAAGTTAATAAATATTCATTGTAAAATTAACATGAAAGAGATTAAGATTTTAGTAAATAACGTATTTTAATAGCACTTAGTAGAAAGTTAATCAAATAATTCAATTGGGTGAACTATGTTCACTCTTTTTCTGAAATTTATTTGTATGTTTTACACAAATGGAGCACAACGTCTCATTTCTCTGGTTATATACATTCATTCTTTTTTTTTTTTTTTTTTTGTACTGGGGATTGAACTCAGGACCTTGTGCAAGGCAAGCACTCTACCAACTGAGCTATATCAACAGCCCCTATATGTTCACTCTTAACATGCTCTCTCAACAAAAATAGTCAGTCATATATAAGTCTGAATCAAATGTTTGTATGCAGAAGCAAGAAGTCAAAATGTTGCTGGGTGGAGTGGCACACAACCTGTAATCCCAGTGACTCAGGAGGCTAATGCAGGAGGATGGCAAGTGGGAGAATAGCCTTGAAAATTTAGTGTTCCCTGTCTCAAAATAAAAATTTTAAAGGATCAGGTGCAGTGATGCATGCCTATCATCCCAGTGACTCAGGAAGCTGAAGCAGGAGTACCACAAGTTTAGATCCAGCCTTAAGAACTTAGTGAGGCCCTAAGCAATTTATCAAGACCCTACCTCTAAATAAAAAGGGCTGGGGATGTGGCTTAGTTGTTAAGTGCCCCCTGGGTGCAATCCCTTGTACAAAAACAAAGAAGGAAAGGAAGAAAGGAAGGAGGAAAGAAAGAAAGGGAGGAGGAAAGAAAAAAAGAGGGCTGGTGGGCTGGGGATGTGGCTCAAGCGGTAGCGCGCTCGCCTGGCATGCATGCGGCCCGGGTTCGATCCTCAGCACCACATACAAACAAAGATGTTGTGTCCGCCAATAACAAAAATAAATAAATATTAAAATTCTCATTCTCTCTCTCTCTCTCTCTCTCTCTCTCTCTCTCTCTCTCTCTTGTCTCTCTTTGTAAAAAAAAAAAAAAGGAGGGCTGGGGGTATAGTTGACCGATAGAGCATCCCTGGGTTAAATTCCTAATACCATACACAGACACACACACACACACACACACACACACACACAGTCAAAATGCCCTGGGCTGGAGATATACCTCAGTGCTAGAGCATTTGACTATCATATGTGAGACCCTGGGTTTAACTTCTAGCACTGGAAAAAAAAATCAGCATGTTCTGAGTCCAAAGGTCATAGTCCACACTATTCACTGTATCAAAATTGTCAAATGGTATAATAAGAATAGCCCAAGTCTAATTGAGATGATTGACGTAGTATTGAATTATATCCCCTTTATGAGTTGACAAAGTAATCGAAGAAGTAAGATTTTCATATATTAAATAATTTATCTATAGACCATGTGATCCCATCTAAAATTGTATTGGAAACTCAGAGAAGTAAGAGACTTAAGGAAATCTTTGTGGAGGGATTGGAACTTGAATTGACTTCAAAGGATGATGGGGCACACAGAACAGAAAGGATAAGACACTTTAGGAAGGAACAAAGACAGAAATAGTGTGTAGTATTTTAGGAACAGTATTCAGTGTGACTTGACCAGACCAAAGGGAACATATTGGGGAGAATGCGAGGATGGAAACTGAGCTATGGAAGGCCATCAAGCTAGAAAAAGAAGATTGAATTGGATTCATTAAGCAAATTTCTTGAGAAGGATCTGGCACCATTATGCTCAATGGGTTTAGTCAGAGGGAGAGGGGAGTAGGGACGATTAACTTTGTGGTAGACTAAGGTAGTAGTGTAAGGAATGTTGAAATGTGACATTTATACACAATGGAGTACTACGCAGCACTAAAATGACAAAATCATGGAATTTGCAGGAAATGGATGGCATTAGAGCAGATTATGCTAAGTGAAGCTAGCCAATCCCTAAAAAACAAATGCCAAATGTCATCTTTGATATAAGGAGAGCAACTAAGAACAGAATAGGGCGGAAGAGCATGAGAAGATCACCATTAAACAGGGAGGAGTCGGGGGAGGGAAAGAGAGAGAGAAGGGAAATTGCATGGTAAAGGAAGGAGACCCTCATTGTTATACAAAATTACATATAAGAGGAAGTGAGGGAAAAGGGGAAAAAAACAAGAGAGAGAAATGAATTACAGTAGGTGGGGTAGAGAGAGAAGAGGGGAGGGGAGGGGAGGGGAGGGGAGGGGGGATAGTAGAGGATAGGAAGGGCAGCAGAATACAACATACATTAGTATGGCAGTATGTAAAAAAGTGGATGTGGAACCGATGTGAATCTGCAATATGTATACGGGGTAAAAATGGGAGTTTATAATCTGCTTGAATCAAATATATGAAATATGATATGTCAAGAGCTTTGTAATGTTTTGAATAACTAATAAAAAAATTTAAAAAAAAGAAATGTTGAAATGAACTTAAAAAATATTTTATAGAAGGCCTGAACAAGAGTTGAAGATATTAGAGACTTGCTTCATATAATTAGTTATTTTTAGGGCTGGTGTTGTGGCTCAGTGGTAGAGTGCTTGCCTAGCATGCATGAGGCACTGGGTTTGATCCTCAGCACCACATAAAGATAAAATAAAGGTATTGTGGCCACCTACAACTAAAAAATTATAAATAAATTTTTTTTAAAAATTAGTTATTTTTAAATTTTTTTTATCGGTTCATAATAGTATACATAACATTAGAATTTATTTTGACCATATAGTTAGTACTATCCCTTGATTCCTTGACCTTGTGATTAGGATTAGTTTAATATTTAGATATACTTTCATATCCATATTTGAGAGTAACCACATACCCACATTTTTTTAATCAAAATCTGGGATTTTTTACATAAATATATTTAATATCATAAAGTGTCATTTTTTCAGTAATCAATATGAGAAAGAGAAACATCAAAAGACTATATGAAAGAATGAAAATCAGGAATCCAGTAATAAGTGATTTTGACAAAAAAACACAGGATATTTAGAAGTCTCAAAAAGAGAAAAAAAAACAGACATAAAAGAAAAGCAATTGAACGAAAATAGAAAAACATTTAGAAAACTATTGTGACATACTATTTAATTTTTCTTTTTTATTCTTATTTAAGCAAAATATATCATCTGATTCTTCCTGATTGGTTTATTCAGTATTAAGTATTCTGCATTGTTTCATTAATGTCCTTTGTAAAATTGTGCTCAATTGTCACCTCACTTTATAATTTGATACATTGTTTATTCTGATTTTCTTTTTACACAAGATTCAACCTGTAATTATAAAAACTTTTTTTGTGTTTTAAACTTAATTATCTGTGATTCTATGTCATGTCTTTCTAATTTAATATTTATTCTAGATATTTCTTTTTAGTAATTTTGTACATCATTCTGAACTGAATAGCGTTGTCAATTGCATTCCATATGGTCCTGTGAACTCTTCCTTTGCAAAATAAAGAGATTTCTGGCACAGAGAGCTTTTCTTTTTTTTTTTTTATGAGATTGCTTAGAGGGTTTTTTTTAATGCTTTTGAAAGGAGGAAAAGAGACAGCTGGCAGAGCCTTTCTTTCTTGTTCTGACCTTAACTTGCTTTATTCCCACTGCACAATTTCCTAGAGCAGGCTAAACCATGTAAGTTATAAACCTTTGACAGCCTAAGCAACCAATCTTTGGCAAATGGTTCTGCTTGCAAGCTAAGCAAAAGAGCATTTTTCTTTAAAAAAAAAAAAGTGTTTTCAGAATTAATTTTTTTACAAATATCTTATCCAAATAAACTTTTACGATATTTCATCACACCATACCATTACCCTCTTTTTGCTGTCCCTACATCAACCACTTAGAACTCCAGGTCAAAGTAAGCCTTGAGTTAAAACAATGTGAAATAAAGTCAACAGCTAAAGTCTTTCTCTGTTATCTCAAACTCATCCCCTTTTTGCCACCCTCCATATACTGCCTGTGTTGAGATCCCAGTAATCTGGCTCCTGCCTACTACAACAGCTCTTAACTATTATCTCCTTGCTTCTGGTTGTGCCTCTCTAGTCCTTTTCATTTTCTATGGTGCCACGGAGTGATTTATCAAAAATGGTCAATTGAGGGCTAGGGCTGTAGCTCATTGGCAGAGCAGTTGCCTAGCATGTGTGAGGTACTGGGTTCAATTCTCAGCACCACATATAAATAAATTAAAATAAAGGTCCATCAACATCTAAAAAAAATTTTAAAAAGTAGTCATTTGGCAGATTCCCTTTTGCCTGCAGAAGAAAGTCCAGTTGCCTTAGCATAGTATATGGGGCTTTCATGATTTGGCTCCTGCCTATTTCTCCAGTATTATCTCTCAACACTCATTTGCTTTGTACTTTTTGCTCTGGTTGCACCATTCTGAATTACTTACATGTCCCACCATGATGTTAAACTTGACCTTAATGACCTCCCCAAATTTTCCTCTAAGTGACTCCTATTCATCCTTCAGGATTCAGGTCAGGCATCACTTTTCCAAAAACCCTTTCTTCAACTTCTCATCCGTTGGCTTCCTTCCAGTTCATGATGTTCCTCTCTTTCTTTCTCTCTCTTTTCCAATTTCCTTTCCCTCTCTCTCCCCCTCTCTTCCTTCCTTCCTTTCTTTCATTTTTGTGATGTTGGGGATTGAATTGAACCCAGGGCTTTGCACATGCTAGGCAAGTGCTCTGCCATGAGCTACCCCTAGCCCCAGTTCACTGTGTTCTCAAAATATCCTGTACTTATCTCTCTCAGGTTAGTATTACAGTATACTATCACATTTTTATTTGTTTTATTTCTTTTCACTTGGATATAAATGCCTAGAGGGGCTGGGATCCTGGCTCAACAGTAGAGCACTTGCCTCACACATGTGAGGCAGCAGGTTCGATCCTCAGCACCACATAAAAGTAAATAAAATAAAGGTATTGTGTCCATCTACAACAATAATAAATAAATAAATAAATAAATAAATAAATAAATACCTAGAAAGCAGGGAATGTGTTAATTCATATTTTTGTTCTAGGACATACTAGATACCTGCTCCATGAATGGAGAAATGCAAAGGTGGTATCATATAAGCCTCAGAATTGCCGCCTTATATTTGGCTTCTAGGTACCACTAGAAAGAATCTGATGCCAACTCCTTTTGAAGCACACATGAATGTATGTGACAATTGAAGTCACTTAAACCTAACATCTACAATAGCATCATCCAGTTTTTCTCAGTACCACATTCTAGCATTCTAACCTCTCTGTATCACACTTGGGAATATCTCTCTATCCTTTCATTCAGTATAAAGCCGTTATGTTTCAACAGTTTTGCTATTTCTAACCCTGACTCCCTTCTCAGACTTCTAGTTCCATTTGAAGACACTAACAACTAATTTCATTCACTGTGTTTTCACTCAATGTGACTGCCCCCACCCCACTTCCCAATAGCCTCAGACTCCAGCCTTATGACTAACTAAATTCCACTCCTGACTTCCCTAAGGCCAAATCCAAGAGAGATTTTCTGGCTCATAAATTTTTCCTGCTGTTTGGAGTATAGGGCACAGAACTTGGGTGTCATAACAGAAAGTGTTAATCTGTACACCGGGTGTATTGAGGCATGTAAAGCCAATTCATAACATTCTGTGACACTTTTATGAGCTTAAAAGCATATTTCCAGACCTATTCAAATTGTATGCATGTGGGAGAATTGTGCTCATAACTATTTTTAGAATTTGAGATCATCCTCCACAGATATGCCAAGGTACCCTCAGTAATCTGATAGAGATCAAAAATATTTCCAAAGAAGTATGCCAAGGTCCAACTCTTTCTGATGTGGCAGGAGTTGGAGTGGGAAGGGATGATTATGGAATGCTGATTCTTATAGTTGGTTAAAAGGATAGACAGAAGATTTATCAGCTTTCTAATAAAGGGCAAAGCGCACTGTTAATCTGTTGATTTGAGAGAGAATCAGTAGGTGACAGTGAATGCTAGCTCTTGCAAATGGCTGACAATGAGAAAGTCCTCTGGACTGTGGCAAGGGGGAGT
Organism: Urocitellus parryii; assembly: GCF_045843805.1. Classification (NCBI taxonomy): domain Eukaryota; kingdom Metazoa; phylum Chordata; class Mammalia; order Rodentia; family Sciuridae; genus Urocitellus; species Urocitellus parryii. The sequence continues at coordinate 34,663,244 of NC_135547.1, read as the reverse complement.
AAGCTCTTGAGAAGTTTTGGTATTGTACTGTGCCATCTTTGGTGGGAATACCACATATTGCTACCCCTCTTCAAGATATGCCTTCATTTACTGCCATCTCTTTGCTCTTTCTTGCCTGCTTATCTGTAAACTTGAGGGTTATACACTCCATGTAATCCATTCCTGCCCTAACAGGTCTTAGTTAACAACACAATCACAGGTGTTGGGGATATAGTTCAGTGGTAGAACACATCTTTAACAAGTACAAGGCCCTGGGTTCAATCCTCAACACACATATATGCGCATGTACACACAGACAAGCATATTTACTCACACACACAATCACAGAATGAATATTGCAATGTGCCTACTAAAAATCACTGGGACAATTGTGGACAGTGTCATAAAACAGGCTAAAAGAGATAATATACTAACTCCATTCTGTATTAGTTAAATACACCTGAAGCTGGGCATGGTGGTGCATGCCTATAACCCCAGCAGCTCAGGAGGCCAAGGCAGGAGGACTGAGAGTTCAAACTCAGCCTCAGCAACTTAGTGAAACCCTAAGAAACTCAGTGAGACATTGTCACTAAATAAAATATAAACAGGGTCTGGGGATGTGGCTCAGTGGTCAAGCATCCCTGGTTTCAATGCCTAGTATAAAACAAAAAACACCTGAATATCAGTTCCAATGTGAGGGCTACATTGAAGAGGAGAACAGAAAGAAATGTCCAACTTTGGAGATTAAATTTTATAAATACCATTTATTAGGAGAATTTAAAATATTTTTGCCTGGGCAGTAGTCTATGGACTATGTACATCAAAATTATCTGGGGTGCTTGTTAAAATTTCAGGTCTATAGGATACACCCAATATCTATTGAACCAAATTCTCAAGGGATGGGACCAGGAAACCTACATGTTAATCTGATCCTTAGGCAATTCTGTTGCTCATTGAAGTGTGAGAACTAATGATTTAGGAAGTACACAATAACATCCTTCAAAATTTGCAAGTGTTCTTATATAGAAAAAGAAAACAATAGTTTTGTGTTGTTCTGAAAGGCAGAACTTGGATGAAAGAAAGAGGGCAAGAATGAATGAAAGTTACAGGAAGAAAGTGTGTAAATACAAGGAAGACTAAAAAAACTATTAGGAACTAGGGGTGTAACTCAGTGCAGGGCAGATTTAGCTTGTGCAAGGCCTTCCATTCAAACTCACATCAATAAAATATAACAAAAAAACCCTCTTAATTATATATATAGCCATTCAAAAGATCAACTATCTTGCAGAATAATGCATTCCTGGAAATGCTCATAAAGAGAGGATAGAGGGCTGGGGATGTGGCTCAAGTGGTAGTGCGCTCGTCTGGCATGCGTGCGGCCCGGGTTCGATTCTCAGCACCACATACCAACAAAGATGTTGTGTCCGCTGAAAACTAAAAAATAAATATTAAAAAATTCTCTCTAAAAAAAAAGAGAGAGAGAGAGGATAGAGGTCTCCATTTAAGGGATGATGTAAAGCCAGGTGTGGTGGTACACACCTACAATCCCAGCTACTCAAGAAACTGAAACAGGAGGATCATGAGTTCAAGGCCAGACTGGGCAACATGAGACCCCCATATTAAAAATTAAAAAGGGGGCCAGTTGTGGTGGCACATACCTGTAATCCTAGCAGCTCCAGAGGCTGAGGCAGGAGGATGGAAAGTTCTAAACCAATAGTAACAAAAACAGCATGGTATTGGCACCAAAACAGACATGAACACCAATGGTACAGCATAGAAGACACAGAGAAAAGTCCACATAAACACAGTTATCTGATACTAGACGGTCACCATAAACATACATTGGAGAAAAGATAGCCTCTTCAACAAATGGTGCTGGGGAAACTGGAAATCCATATGTAGCAAAAAGAAATTAGACCCCTATCTCTCACCCTGCACAAAACTCAACTCAAAGTGGATCAGGACCTAGGCATTGGACCAGAGACTCTGAGCCTACTAGAAGAAAAAGTAGGCCCAAGTCTCCATAATGTTGGCTTAAAAACCAACATCTCAACAAGACCCCTAAAGTGCAAGAAGTAAAATCAAGAATCAATAAATAGGATGGTATCAAACTAAAGAGCTTCTTCACAGAAAAGGAAATAATCAAGAACATGAAGAGAGAGAGACTACAGATTGGAAGAAAATCTTTACCACATGTATCTCAGATAGAGCATTAATCTCCAGGATATATAAGGAGCTCAAAAAACACCAAACACACACACACACACACACACACACACACACACACACACAGAAAGAGAGAGAGAGAGAGAGAGAAACAAATAATTCAATCAATAAGAGGGTAAAGGAACTGAACAGACATTTCACAGAAGAAGAAATACAAATGGTCAATAAGTATATGAAAAAATGTTCAACATCTCTAGCAATTAGAGAAATACAAATCAAAACTACACTGAGATTTCATTTCACTCCAGTCAAAATGGTAATTATCAAGAATACAAGCTGTTGGCAAGGATGTAGGAAAAAAGGTACACTCATACATTGCTGGTGGGACTGCAAATTAGTGCAACCACTCTGGAAAGAAGTATGGAGATTCCTCAGAAAACTGGGAAAGGAACCACTATTTGACCCAGTTATCCCACTCCTCAGTTTATATCCAGAGGACTCAAAATCAGCATGCTACAGTGACACAGCCACATCAATGTTTACAGCAGCTCAATTCACAAGAGTTAAACTGTGGGATCAACTTAGATGTTCTTCAACAAATGAATGGATAAATAAAATGTGATATATATATATATATATATATATATATATATATATACATACATATACATATACACACAATGGAATATTAATATTACTCAGCCATAAAGAATAAAATTATGGCATTTGCCAGTAAATGGATGGAACTGGAGAATATCATGCTAAGTGAAATAAACCAATCCCCCCAAAATAAAAGGCTGAATGTTCTCTCTTATATGCAGATGCTAATTCACAATAAATGGGAGTGGTGGGGTGGGGATAGATAGAGGTTCACTGGATTAGACAAAGGGGAATGAAGGGAAGGAAACAGGGGTGGGAGTAGGAATAAATGACAGTAGAATGAACTGAACATAACTTTCCTATGTTCTTATATGAATACACCACCAGTGTAACTCCACATCATGTACAACCACAAGAATGGGAAGTTATACTCCATGTATGAAAGATATGTCAGAATACATTCTACTGTCATGTATAATTAAAAAGAACAAATAAAAAGTTAAAAAATTTAAGCTTTTATTATCATTTAGTTCAAATCTCTTTTTATTTCCTTTTCTTGTGCTTTCTTCCTTGACCTCTGACATATTTATAAGTGTGCCATTTAATTTTGAAATAGTTGACATGCAGAGGTGGGATTCTATATATCTTAAGGTGACTGATTTTTTTTCTTTTATTTATTTATTGATTGATTTTTGCATTACAATTCTTAACACACCTTAATACCACAATTTATCATATCTCTGATTGTATATAAGGTATGTTGACGCCAAATTCACATCTTCATACATGTATTTTGTATGATGATAAGGTGATTGATTTCTAATGTAATAAATCAAGCAGGAAATAAAGTCTGCATGATTTCAAAATTAAAAAACATAAATGGGAAAAAATAAAGGTCTAAAACTCTGGAATGAAAAAAGTAAATAAATTCAAAGCCAGCCTCAGCAACTTAACAAGTCCCTAAGCAATTGAGTGAGACCCTTTCTCTGAATAAAATATAAAAAGGGCTGGGCATGTGACTCAGTGGTTAAGAGCCTCTGGGTTCAATTTCTGGTACTAAAAACCAAATAAATACAGGAATAAAATGAAAAATAAAGAAGGGGGGAAAGATGATGTAGAAGAGATTCTAACATTGGGTGGCAAGTTGAGTCAATTAATTTCTTGACATCCTTCTCATGCATTTGATGAGTTTCTACAAAAAGCTTCACATTCATAAGATGATGCTGTGGCCTTCCAAGTTGATAACCCCGATATTTTTATCTTTCCTTTATTTAACACACATATGTAAGCAATTGCCATGTGCTGAACACTGTGCTAGGTTGGAGAGCTATAAAGGTCAGGTGGCAAGGGTGTTTACAGAGTTTTTAGCATAGTGGGGGCAAAAGGGGAAAATACATTTACAGAGTACTAGGAGCTGTGGTAGAGGAAATAAAAGATGCTAAGGGAACACAAAGCAGGGGTGCCTAAGTGGACTTGGATTCAGGCAAAGCTTCCTGGAGAATGGAATATCTAAATGGAGAAGTAAGGATTAGCTTGAGTTAGAAAGACAAAAAGAAGGAGGAGCTTATGCAAAGTCCAGGAGAGAGGCAAGGGCCCCACACTTGTTCAAGCACAAAAAAACTGGTTCATAGTGGCTAGAACAAAAACATTAGACCAAAATGATCTACAGGGTCAAAATTTTCCTGGGCTACGGATATCATAATAAAGAGTGTGGATTTCATCCCAAATACAATGTGGAACAATTGAAGGTTTTGTAGTTATTATTTTGGTTTGGGTTTTTTGTTGTTGTTGTTGTTGGGGGGTGCATTTTGGTAGTGTAGGGATTGAACACCAGGCACATGCTCTACCACCAAGCTACATCCTTGTACCCATTGAAGGTTTTCTTTTTTCTTTTCTTTTCTTTCTTTCTTTCTTTCTTTTTTTTTTTTTTTTTTTGGTGCCAGGGATTGAACCCAGGGGCCCTTAACCACCGAGCCACATCCTCAGCCCTTTTTTGTTTTATTTAGAAACAGGATCTTGCTAAGTTGCTGAGGCTGGCTTTGAATTTGAGATCCACCTGTCTCATTCTCCTGAGCTGCTGTGATTATAGGCGTGCACCACCATGCCAAGCCCCATTGATGGTATTCAAGAAAGGAAATATCATCATCAGTATTGTAAAGGTAAAATTTCTAAGCTGATTCTAAGCTGCAAAAGTCTGAGTTAAAGTGTAAAAGACCGGGCATTGTAAAGCTTCTAAATGGCAAGGCCTGGGCTAAAAAGTAAAGACTAGGTATTGTTACAATTCTTCTGCTACCCCCGGAACCTGTAATCCCTGTAGCTGTTAGGACAATGCTGGAACTGCCCAGTAAATATCTCCATTGATTCCCTGGTTGTTTAATAGCTAAGGGTTCTAGGTAGCATGGCATGTAGGCATTGCAGGACCTAAACCAATCAGTTTGAATGTGTACCCCACTTAGGAGCACCAATCACCCCTGTCCAATCTGTTCCCGCCAATGTATGCACTAATCCTAACTCAGGGTTGTTGTTCAATTTTCCCGCGCCTCATGATGATTTGTTCTGATGTATGCAAAGCCCCCCACCCTCTCCAAAAAGTGTATTTAAGCTCTGCTTGAACTCTGCTCTGGGCTCTGGGCTGCTCTCCCTTCTTGAGTGAGCACAGAGTCCCAGCTCGCTGGAATGGATCCTCAATAAATCCCCTTTTGCCAATTGCATGGAGTCAGTCTCTTGAGTGGTCTCTCCCTCCGACGTTTCGCCGGACCCCCCTTACAGTATATAAAAAAAAAACACTGTTCAGTAAGGAGGAAGTATTGGAGAGAAGGGAAGATTAGAAGGCTGGAGACAGGTACAAAAGGCTTTTTTCAACAGTCCAGGAGAAAGACAATAATGTATTTCTCAGATGAATGAGACGGGTATTAGACACGGAGAGGAGTAAGTTATTTGATAAATGTTGAGAAAATGTTGATAGAATTTGGTAATAGAAAGAGAGGCAGGAGTCAAGAATGAGTCTTAGGTTCAGGGCTTGAGCAGTTGGCTGAATGGTAGCATTAGTTAGAGAGGGGTACAGGAGAAGAAGGCTTTATCAGGGAAGATGAATTTAATTTTGAACATGGAGAATTTGAGCAGCCTCTAGACATACAAATGCTTCCTAGTGTTGTAGGGACAAATGAGGCAAGGTACCGAAGATAGCAGGAAACAGTTTTATTTGGCTGCAGCCAGGTTCAGAGGGCACACAGCTTTTGCTGTCATCAATCAACCCCCTGAACCCCGAATTCAGGTAGTTTCAGAGTTTTATACCCAGTAGGGGAAGGGCTCAGAAGTTCACAATCTGCAGAAGTTTACATAAAAGCAGATTTTTCTTTCACCGTTCTGGGCAAGTTAACCCTTCAAGGACAACACCTAAGAAGGGGAGAGCTTCTCCTCTCTTTTCTTTCCTCCCCTTGCCAGCTGTTACCATGGAACCCAGTTGGTAACTTATCTTAAAAATGTAGACATCTCTGTGTAGCCCCAGCTCAACGCCAGAGGCCTTGTTTGCACATTTCTACAAACTACTATACTGGATACATGTTTGTGAAAAACTAGTAAGTGGGTGTCCAGCACCTGGAGTGCTGGTATCTTCTCAGCCAGTGGCCAAGTAAAACAGGGCAACACGAAAATAGGAAGTTTATCTACATTGAATTCTTTTGCAGAGACTCTTTTGCTGACAGTCCTTAAATCAGCCATGGTAAAGATTTCTGGAGAAGCCCAGTTAAGACTTTTCTGTGGAGAAAGGGGGTGCCACTTCAGTAGGAATTAGGAAACTGGATGATGTAAATCAGGAGAAGAGTCTGAGGCAGAGATAGAAGTTTGTGAGTCATCAGCTTTTAAAATTGTGTTAGTGGATAAGCTCTCCCAGCGAGAAAATTTAAGTGAGAAGTGGTTCTAGGACAAATCCTTTGAAAATTAACAATTAAGCCACTGGATAAGAAGAGCCTACAAAGAACACGGAGAATTGTAGAGTGCTTCCCTAGCATGTTCAATCCCCAGTAACAAAACAAACAAACTGCTGAGAATGTTCCGATTTCTGATTCACTTGTTTATATTGCTTTCATCTCTTTTTGTCAGTCACTGAACTCTAATAATGATAGAGTGTGCATTAAAATACACTCATTGAACCGGGCACAGTGGCACACCCCTATAATCCCAGCTACTTGGGAGGAGGAGGATCAAAAGTTCCAGGCCAGCTTGGGCAACTCATGAGATACCATTCCAAAATAAAATTAAAGGCTGGGGTTATAGTTCAGTTGGTAAAGTGCTTGCCTCGAATGCACAAGGCCCTGGGTTCAATCTCCAGCACAATAAATAAATAAATAAATAAATAAATAAATAAATAAATAAATAAGAAATAAAAGGGCTGGGGTTATAGCTCAGTGGTAGAGGACCCCCGGAGTTCAATCTCCAGTAACACACACACAGACACACACACACACACAAATCACTTATGGTTACTTTTGACTGCTAAATTTTCTGATCATTTCTTGTTTCTTGTTCTGACTTTCAGCAGCAATGTTTTGGAATCCTACCTGCTTAGTGCCTGAATATTGTGCCTAGAACATAGAGAGGAGAGAGGGTCCACAAATAGTCACTGTCTTTATATCCTGATGCTTTGTGCTGTTGGTTCTACAGTATCACCTTATCTCCCAACTCAAATGTACTTTCCACTCCTGGATAGAACCACTAATCCTGTTTTTTTTTCCTCCTTTGCATAATGAAATTGCCAGTTGCCTTAACACCTTGGTAATTGTTTCAACATTTCTAGTGTTTCTATACCTGTGACTCTGACTTCCTCTAAACCAAGAAGAATAATAGAAGAGCCATTTTTAAAAAATTCTAAAATTATATTGAAATTTCATACCAAAAATGTATAACTCAGCATATTAGAAAATATATTATTTACAACCTTCATATCAACAGTCTTTGTACATGGTGTTGTAAGATGTAATTAAAAATAAAAGGAAGATGAACTAATCAAAAAGAAAATATTTTAGTGAGGTTTAAGTGTTCTCACCACAAAAAAAGATAAGTATGTGAGGAAATGGACATATTAATGAGCTTGATTTATATGTTTCAAAATGTATACATTTATCAAAATATCATGGTATACACCATAAATGTATACAATTTTATTTGTTATTTATAATTTTTAATTCAACAATTAAAAATAATAAGAAAACACGCTACAGAACTTAGTAGAAGAAAACCCCGTTGATTAATGTCAAAATGATGAAGAACAAGTTTAGCTTCACGTTCTTTTATACATTAGATATGCTGCAATTCTTAGAAAGCAAAAACACAAAATTCGGAAATTATGATGAGGTGAAATGAACTAGAGAAAGATGGATTTGGCAAATTGCTTTGTAAGCCCTGAGGCAGAGAAATGAGTGTGTTTACCAGCTGTCTCCCTATTTTCCTATATCTGTTGGGTATTTGCTGTGGAGATGAAAACAAATAACGGTCTTGCCAATATAGGTGAAATTCTGAACCAGTAGCATAAATAAAGGTAATTAATGTGAAAAGAGAATGAATAATATTATACAACACTTTTCTGAATTACGTCTAATTTAATGATTTACTCTCTAAAAAGAACAGTTCATGGAAAGGGGACTTAAATTTGTGTAGGCCTAATATTGATTAATTTTTTATTTTGTTTAAGGGTGAAGATAATTTAAATGACTAGAATGAGAAAAAGAGATAAATTTTTGACGGTACTTTGGTTAGTCAATGTCATAGATCAACCCTAAAATTCTATTACATATGCAAAATTGTAATACAGATATATAAATTTATTTAAAAACTTGAGAAATATTTTATAACATGAAAATATCTACCATATGATCGGTAAAGAGCAAATCCTAATTTTGCCCTCTGCTTAGAACTAAATTCATTCCATAACCTTTAATTAAAACAATTTGAGAAGACAAAATATATGTTACGGTAAAACAATAGCATAATTATATTCCCCAATATATCAGACCTCTTCATAGAAGAATAGATTTCCTAAGTCTATCAACTCTGTTGCATAATGAATCCCTATCAAAGAAGATCCTCACAGGAACATAAATTGATTTAAAATTCATTATTTGAGAGTATGTTTAGCAACAACCATTAAATATAAGAAGAACACATGCAGGATTATACTTACCAAGTGAAAGGGTAGAAGCAGAAATAAGTCTTTCTTCCCAAGGATTAATGGGTCTTGTTGAGGAAGAGACACTAAGCAAATTTCTTCTTATCTGCCAGTCCCATCAGTCCAATACAGGCCTGGTTGTCACGGCTAACCTTTAGGAAATGATCACGGTGATCTGCACTGTAAGGTCTTTCACAAAGATGAAAAACAGACTGAGGCACAGTGCAGAAGAGAATGAAACAAGAATGTGTAGCTGAAATGCTGTCAGAAAAGCTCTGACAAATTAGGGCTAAGTCCCATTTATTTGTGACAGAACCAGTTCTGGAAGTCTGCAGATACCTGAAATATATTAAAAGAACTATGTTTTTCTATCCATCTGATTTGGCAGTGGAGTGCCTCTTAGTGTCCATGGTAACTCCCATAGAGTGGTTTGGAGATTCATCATTAAAAGGCTTACACATTAAAATATAATGGTGGGCCAGCCACAATGCTTAGATAATGTTCAGTTTCTAAACTTCAGAACAAGTTTAAATCATTCTATGCTTTTAGTAACATATTATAAGAGGAATTTATATATAAAAACTAACCAAATTTTTGTGATCCACAGTGATATAATTTTTCAGGTATTACAAAGTATAGCTAGAGGTTATAGCACAGAGGAGGAAAACACATGAAAGCATTTGGAAATCTAAAATGATCTCACAAAATATGAGTATATATGATGTTGTAATCACAAAAAAATGTAAAGAAAGAAAAAAGGGAAAGAAGTACCGATGTCCTCAAACAACCAGCTTGAGGTTTTGTCCTTTATTTTAAAGGAATGTAATGTGGTTAAATTTTTGACTTGAAACCTTGTAACATTTTTTGATTATCCTTTCAACATTAAGAAGATAACTAAATCAAGGTAAGAAAAGATTTAATTTAGTACGTCAAAACTAAAGAAATCTGTCCTGGTTCCTGCTTATAATCCTTGCTTGGCAGGTTTCATATTACAATTTGAGAAATTGGTTAAATGCATGGAAATACCTCTTTCCTTGCTTGAAAGCAATTGACCTTTACTCCCCTGTTAATCAGTGAGCAAAGTCAGTGAGATGTGACTAATCCCAGAGGAACAGCTTTTGAACATACCTTAGTGTGGGTGAGACCTGGCAGAAACTCAGGATGCATTTAGCTAAAATCAAGAATATGAAAGTCTTAATCCTTTAGTGGTTTAAATTGCATTTTTGTATACATTTTAAAGAATGGATGTCTTCATGTGAATTGTACTCAATCAACAGAACCACATGCTCAAAATACAATACATCCTCAGAGTTTTTAAAAATGAAGTCAGGAAATGTTACGGTCTAAACTGGAAAATTAGAAGAATCAAAACCAAATGGGTAAAATTTACCACCTGGGCAAACATTTTTAGGGAAATAGTCCATGTAAGAAGTAATTTCTGTGCGTTTTGTTCGAAGCATCTCCTTGGAAAGAGGGTGTTGGTTTTAAATTTTAAATATAGCTATAACCAATGTCTATCATGAGAAAGAATTGCAATGGGAAAAAAAAAGTTTTGATGACTGACAAAGAGATACATTAAAGTAAGGGACTCAGAGTATAACAATTTGTTTATTTATCAGTGCCATATAAGAGAGGATTCCATTCTTGGCAGATCTAACCCTATAGAGGCAATGAATATAACTGATTATTATAGTTGCATTACACTACCCATTAAGATAATTCAGTTCTTTGTCTATCTCTATACTAAAGGAGATTTTATCTGGCAGTAATGTTTTTCATTATGAACATTGCCTCCCAAGTATCTTTTTCTTTTCCTAAAATGTTTTTATTGGTGCATTACAGTTGTACAAAATGGGGGATTTGTTGCTACATTTGTGTACGTGCACACAATATAATAATTTGACCAATATCACTTCACAGCACTCTCCCCTCCCTGCCCTCCTCTCACCCCAGGTTCCCTTCCTCTACAGACCTCCCTTTGCTTTTCATGAGACGCCCCCACCCCCACCTTTGTTTTTCTTTTTTCCTCTCTAGCTTCCACATATGAGAGAAAACTCTTGACCTTCTGAGTTTAGCTTATTTCACTTAACATAATGGTCTCTAGTTCCATCCTTTTCCTGCAAATGTCATAATTTCATTTTTCTTTATGGTTTAATAAAACTCTGTTGTGTATATATGCCATATTGTCTTTATCCATTCATCTATTGATGGACATCTAGGCTGTTTCCTTAGTTCAGCTATTGTGAATTGTGCTGCTATAAACATCGGATATGCAGGTATCACTGTAGTATGATGACTTTAGTTCTTTAGGATAAATACTGAGGAGTGGTATAGCTTGCCTCCTGTCTCTAGTAAGTAGACTGTATTGTGCCTCTCTCTCCACAACATGTAGATACCTTATAAGGTATAGCCTAAGCAGCCAGCTAGGCTTTTTCTGTGCCATCTTATGTAAAGCACAAGTCACTCATCAGGGTCTTTCCTGACCAGTTTATTCAATATTAAAACCTCATCTTCCTCCCCACCCCCACACAACTTATTATCTTCCTTAATTTATTATCTAATATACTATTTATTTTATTTATCTTGTTTATGGTCCACTTCCCCTTTCTGGAATGTAAGTTCCATGAACAACAGAGATTTTTTTTGAAAATATTTTTTAGTTGTCAATAAACCTTTATTTTACTTATTTATATGAGGTGCTGAGAATCGAACTCAGTTTCTCACACATGCTAGGAAAGCACTCTACCACTGAGCTAGCACCCCAGCCTCACAACAGGGATTTTTGAGTTCTTTAGAGTTCTTTAGTCACTTGATCTACACTATCTGGTGGTTGACTGAATGAATAAAGCACACATGTTGATGCTTCTTCCATTAGAGAGCACTCCTTTTCTATGTGTTTTATAAATACATACATATATACACACTAAACATTTCACTACATGTTAATATGAACATAATAATCTCTGGGTTCTTTTTTTCTTTCCCCTTCCTCTACCACTAGAGGTATTATTCATTCATTCTCTCTCTCTCTCTTTCTCTCCCCCTCCCTCCCTCCCTTCTTCTTCCCCCACCCTCTCACTTTCTCTCTCATTTCAAATCCAGGGTCTCACTAAGCATGTGCTCTGCTACTGAGCTGAAACACTAGACATTATTCTTAAACATACCCCTGAAAATGATCCAAAAGTTTCCAACAATACCAGACATAGCAACCTGAAAGCTATTAGACGTTGTCTATATGGAACATTTAACAACCACGAACTACAGTGTACTGAGTATATATATTTCTTCCAATGATAATCCAGTGTGCTTCTATTTATGGAGAACTAAGGAATCCTCTAGTTTACCTTCCTATACTAATAACAGATTAAACAAAATGTGTTATTGTATCTTTGCAACTGTACCTTCCAGAAGAATTTGGGCCAGTGCCTTTTTCTCATCCTTAAGTGTCCACACCCAGAGAACCTGCTCTCTATTGCCTCCAGTTCAAGGAGCAGAAGTGAGGGCTGACAGCCCAATTCCAGTTCCTGGTGTGCAGTTCTAACACTGACTAATTCTTTTTAATTTTCACTGCAAAAACCAGATATACACATAGTGATCATGTAGTTGTATACAGGGAGGAGGCTTTTCATTTGAATACAAAATGTTTAAATGAACACTTACAGTAATATCTATTTCAAATTGAAACAAGGTTCACAAAGAGGAGTCAAACTCTTGTAGAGTTAAATATATTCCCCATCTCCTGCCCTAACGCAACTAAGGCAGCTATTCACAATTCACCAGTTTTTCAGGGGAAAGGGAAGCCTCCAGGAAGTCTTGCCAGGTGAAGGGAATTAGTAACAGTTTGCTATATCCCAGGGTTAGTATGCTCATTTACTAGCTGGGTAGTGTCATCACTAAAGTACATGTCCAAATAACATTACACATGCTGCTGCAAAATTATTTAGTCACAAAAAAGCAATAAAAAACATCTGAAAAACAAGCATTCACTCTTATTAAAACCAAAAAATAAACTCGAGAAGTGAAAACCAAATTTAAAATCTAAAGGCAAAGACATTTATTTGCTATTTTTCAAAGGTGTTTCAGTTCATTTATTTTTACTTATTTCTGTATTCTGAAATATGAACATCAGCAGATGCTGAATCTATTTTAAAATCTCAATTCAATAAGTAAGGCTGCAATTATGGCAAACCCTTTTTGTATTAAAAATCAGAACAAATGGTGAATGTTACTTAACAAAAGCACTTGAGAATGAATGGATTTTCAGTGGGATGCTTAATGAAAGAAAGAAGATAATTGTTATTATTATTATGTAGTACTTTGTATAATAGCAGAGAAACCACAAAATGTTCCCTCCTATTCTTTTGTAGAAGGTTCTTAACATTGAGCTCATATATTCTTCAGAAAAATCTCAGAGTTGCTTAATATATATGCTTAACTATACAGCTGGTAATGCTTCACTGAGCTTGTGAAAATAGATAATTTTTGAATATCTGAATGAAGAAAAGAAAGATAGGATTCAACCCAGAAAATGAAGTGATCACATTAATGAGGGGTATAGCTCTCTTACTGAATGTATTTTTTTTACCCAATAAACATAGGATATTTGATATCACAAGGGAAAAATATAATGAAACTGAAAAAAATCGTATTTTGAAAACATATGCTTCTTTGAATTTACTTGGAATAAAATTGTTTAAATACCAAATCTGTGATGGGGCTTTAGGGATAGGTGATATGTAACAAAACCTGGGCAAAATGCTTAGGGAATAAGATGTCTTGACTGAATAGATTTACTGATTAAGTGTAGGCTGAGCTAAATTTACTTTTGCTAAAATTTTTGTAAAATAAAAATATTCTAGGGGGTGTAGCTCAGAGGTAGAGTACTTGTTTAGCCTGAGCAAGGTCCTGGGTCTCATCCCAGAACTGCCAAAAAATAAATAATTAAAAATATTCTAAAAAATATTGTCTTTCATGTTGGGCATGGTGCTGCACACCTGTAACCCGAGCAACTTGGGAGACTGAGGCAGGAGGATCACAAATTCAAGGCCAGCCTTGACAATTTAGTAAGACCCTGTCTCAAAAATAAGACAGAAAGGGCTGGGGATGTAGCTCAGAGGCAGAACATCTTTGGGTTTGAGCTGCAGTGTTAAAAAAAATAAAAATAAAAAATAAAGCCAGGCATGGTGATGCACACCTGTAATCCCAGTGGCTCCAGAAGCTGAGACAGGAGAATCCTGAGTTCAAAGCCAGCCTCAGCAAAAGTGAGGTGCTAAGCAACTCAGTGAGACCCTGTCTCTAAATAAAATACAAAATAATAGGGCTAAGGATGTGGCTCAGTGGTCAAGTGCCCCTGAGTTCAATTCCCGGTAACAATAACAACAAAAAAAGACATATATTGCTTTTCTTGGTTGAATATGTGCACAAAAATTTAAGCTTTTTAAAATATTTTTTGATGGTTAAACATGTGATACATTTTTGGATTATCATGTTGAAAAATATCAGTCTCCAGCAGTCTACATAGAGGTGAAAGAACATGTTCAGGGCTGGGGTTGTGGCTCAGTGGTAAGGCACTCGCCTAGCATGTGTGAGGCCCTGGGTTCGATCCTCAGCACTACATAAAAATAAATAAGTAAAATAAAGGTATTGTGTCCAACTGTAACTAAATTTTTTTTTTTTTAAAAGAACATGTTTGTTTGTTTGTTTTTGGCTTGGGTTGTCAACAAATAGAAAAAAAAAATCTATGTCTCCCAAAACAGGTTAATTGTGATATTTCACTTTCTCTTCCAAGTAGAGGACAACAAAATACTCTGATTAATTAATTAGAAGTTGTAGTTAAGTGGCTAATTGTACTGTAACCTTTTCCATACAGAAAGAAAGTGAGTATATAGAAAGAATTAGCATATATCATACTCAAGCATTTTTATCATTTTTCTCCCTCTCAATACTTGGTTGTGGGAGTTTCTGCACACAGCTATGACAGAAGCTATATGCTGGGCCTCAGTTCTGGGTGGTGGTGCAGGTCAGACTACATGCCGAGGGCTAAACAATTCGCCAGCTGTGTACCAGAGGGTATGAGCACACGGGGACCTGTCACAAACTGTTTCTATTCATCGCATGAGAAAGATGAGGGGGGAAAAAGAGAGAAAGAAGGGGGGGGAAGACATGCATATTTTTCTGGGCTCTAATCTTTAGGAAGGACCTCAATTATGTCTGTTCTTTCTATGTGGGCTTATATAATGGAACCCATGAACCTGGCAACCCTAATAAGGGGGAAAAAGAAAAAAAGAAAGGCCAGGAGTGGGAGGATGAAGGAGCAGAGGCACTGTGTCCAATGTAGTGGAAAGAAAAAAGAAGCAAAGACAATAGCTATTAATAGACAGCACTTGAAGCATGTTGCTCATGAAAGCCTTGCCATGACTCTGTGAAGGTTTGTGGATTGATTTAATAAATATAAAAATGCATATTTTGATATCCATAATTAAATACAACGGATAAGAAAAGGAGCAAGCATAGATGATTACTTGCTCAATTCCCCGCTTCTAATGTGTTTATTGTCACCTCCCATTTATTCAAGGGTAGGTAATTCAAAATGGCAGCAAAATTCTCACCCTAAAGTTTCAATCTTCTTAGCTAAGTTTTCTAAATTTTAAGATGCTTTAGCTATGTTTTAACAGCTAAGAAGTTAAAATAGCCGGACATGCCCTTTCACTACTCCTATACAACATAGTCCTCAAAACCCTCCCCAAAGCAATCAGACAAAAGAAAGAAATTAAAGGGATATGAATAGGAAAAGAAGAGCTCAAACTATCACTATTTGCCAACAACATGAATCTATATTTAGAAGGACCCCAAAACTCTACTAGAAAGTTCCTAGAACTCATAAATGAATTCAGCAAAGTAGCAGGCTTTAAAATCAATACCAATAAGTCAATTGCATTTCAATACACCAGAGATATATCAGCTGAAAGAAAAATCAGGAAAACTATCCCCTTTACAATAGCGTCAAAAAAAATATTTTGGAAGCAACCTAACAAAAGAGGTGAAAGACTCTATAATGAAAACTACAGAATACTAAAGAAAGAAATTGAAGAAGACCTTAGAAAATGGAAAGATCTCCTATGTTCCTGGATAGGAAGAATCAATATTATCAAAATGGTTATCCTATCAAAAGCATTATACAGATTTAATGCAATTCCTGTAAAGATCCCTATGACTTTCTTCATAGAAATAGAAAAAGCAATCATGAAATTCATTTGGATACATAAGGCACCCACAATAGCCAAAGCAATCCTGAGCATGAAAAGCAATAAAGGAGGCCTCACAATACCAGACTTTATACTACAAAGTGATAGTAACAAAAACAGCATGGTATTGGCACCAAATCAGACATGAAGACCGATGGAAGAGAATAGAAGACACAGAGACACATCCACATAAATACAGTTATCTCATACTAGACAAAGGCACCAGAAACATACATCGGAGAAAAGATAGCCTACTCAACAAATGCTGCTGGGAAAACTGGAAATCCTTATGTAATAGAATGAAATTGAACCCCATATCTCACCCTTTATGAAACTCAACTCTAAACGTACCAAAGACCAAGGCATTAGATCAGAAACCATGCACTTACTAGGAAAAAAAGTAGGCCCAATTCTCCAACATGTTAGCTTGGAAACTGAATTCCTCAACAAGACTCCTAAAGTGCAATAAGTAAAATCAAGAATCAATAAATGGGGGTTAGGTATATACCACAGTTAGTAGAGTGCTTGCCTCGAATGCATAAGGCCCTGGGCTCAATCCCCCCTGCACCAAACACACACACACACACACACACACACACACACACACACACACACAAGAATTAATGAATAGGATGGTATCAAACTAAAAAGCTTCTTCACACCAAAGGAAACAATCAAGAACATGAGCAGACATCCTACAGAATGGAGGAAAATCTTCACCACCAGTACTCAGATAAGGCATTAATTTTCAAGATATACAAAGAACTCAAAAAACTTAACATCAGAAAAATAAAAACCCCAATCAATAGATGGGCAAAGGAACTGAACAGACACTTCTCAGAAGAAAAAATACAAATGGTCAAAAAATATATGAAAAAATGTTCAACATTTCTAGCAATTAGATAAATGCAAATTAAAATTACACTGAGATTCCATCTCACTGTAGTAAGAATGGCAGTTATAGAGAACACAAATAACAGTAAATGTTGGCGAGGATGTGGGAAGAAAGGTATTCTTATACATTGTTGGTGAGACAGCAACCACTCTGGAAAGCAGTACGGAAATTCCTTAGAATACCTGGAATAGAACCACTATTTGAACTAGTTATCTCACTTCTTGGTCTATACCCAAAGGAATTAAAAGCAGCATACTACAGTGATGCAGCCACATCCATGTTTATAATGGCTCAACTCACAATAGGCAAGCTATGGAAACAAGCTAGATGTCCTTCAAAAGATGAATGCATAAAGAAAATGTGATATATATACATATATATCACATTTTATATATATTATTTATATTATATATTTATATATATTTGATATATATCACATTTTATAAATATATTTGATATATATTTATTTATATATTTTATATATATATATTTACACACACACACACATACACACACAATGGAATACTACTCAGCCATAAAGAAGAATGAAATGGCATTTGCAGGTAAATGGATGGAACTGGAGAATATTTTTTTTTTAATTTTTAAAATTATTTCTTTAGTCATGGGTGGACACAATATCTTTATTTTTTTAATCCTTATGTGGTGCTGAGGATTAAACCCAGTGCCTTATGCATGCGAGTCGAGTGCTCTCCCTCTTAGCCACAATCCCAGCCCTGGAACTGGAGAATATTATGCTAAGTGAAATAAACCAATTCCAAAACAGCAAAGGACTAATGTTCTCTCTGATTTGGGAATGCTAACCCAAAAGAAGGGAGGATGGGGAAGGGAATAATAGAAATAGACTGAACTGGACAAAGGGTAATGAAGGGAAAGTGGGGAGGGGAATAGGAAAAACAATAGAATTAATTGGTCATAACTTTTTTAACCTTGTATTTGTATAGACAACAAGGATAACTCCACATCATGTACAACCACAAGAGTGGGAAACTAAGAGAATAAGTTATACTTTATGTATGTGTATTCTGCCAAACAAAACACATTCTACTGTCATGTATAACTAAAAAAAAAAAAAAAAATAGTCAGATGCCAGGTTTCTGTTTCGCTTTTGCAACTAAAAGGCTCAGGGGTCACTCCAGATAAACTGGGCTGACTGGGCTGTGCAAAATAACCACACAAGAGACACAAATACCTTTTTCTTTGGGGTCGTTGTGATGGCTCCTCTGACCTTAAGGGTCCTCAGGAAGAGAGCGAGCACGCACTGACCCCTGACCCCTTTTATTGAGGAGAAGCTATTCAAATGAGGCAAGGGGTCAGGTTTCAGGGGGCTGAGGCTAGCTTCATGATGTCCACTGTCAGCAGGTTGACTGACACCTGGGTAGGCCACACCCAAGGGCACAGTAAGAGGAGGGGACACACACAAGGCACTTCCATGGAAGGAACATTCTACCCTAATCAGGGCAAGGGGTTATATTTCAAAGGAACAGGTGAGTGTAGCTCCACCCTTGGGAATGTAGGAAGCCACGCCCAGGCAGGAAGACACAGTCACTGGAATTCTAGAAGAGTGGGGCAGTCAAGCAGCATGAGTGCCTGACACCACATCGCCCAGCAGGGGAGTTAACTCAGTCAAGTGCAAGTTTGGTCTCCCACAGCCAGGAACAATGGTACACACCTGTAATCCCAGCAGCTCAGGAGGCTGAGGCAGGAAGATTGCAAGTTCAAAGCCAGCCTCAGCAACTTAGTGAGGTCCTAAACAAGTTAGCAAGAATAGCTGTCTCAAAATGAAAAATAAAAAGACCTAGGGGATGTGGCTCAGGGATTGAGCGCTCCTGGATTCAATCCCTCATCCCTGGCCCCCCAAAAAGTTAAAATACCTCAGCACCACCTTTCTTTCCCAAGGTTAATATAATGAGACTAGTAAACCAGTGTTGAGTCCTCCTCTATCAATTCTTAACTGGGTGTTGTGGCGCAAATAGCTACCTTCTTTCCTTTTCTGGAGCTGTTTCTTTGGTTTTTGTTTTCATTTTTCCCTTATGCTAAAACATGTATTCTATATTAACTTAGACATACAAAGTGTTAAATAAAAAGCATAAGGAATATTGAAGTACCCAATACTTAGCCCAAGAAATGAGATGTTACCAATACAATCAAAAGTCCCTGTGAATCCCTTTGTCATTACACCCTTTCCTTTCCCCTTAGGAGTAAACAGTATTATAACTTAGGTGTTTATCATTCTTATGCATTTCTTGGATTATACATAATTTGTATCTCTTCTTTTCATGCCTACATCTTTTTGAAATGTCCTACCATGAGTGTACTCCTTTCAAGGAAAGAAAAAACAGTGAAAATTATTTTTTAAAACCAAACAGAAAATGCACAAAGTAAAGTCCCTTCAAGGACTTGCAGACAAAGGCATGGGTAGGTAGCTCAGTTAGTAAAGTGCTTGCCTAGCACGCACAAGACCCTGGGTTTGATCCCCAGCACCAAGAAGAACTTGTAGACAATGACCTTCCTTTACCCTAATGGATTTGTCACAGGAAAGCAGGGAGATGAAACACCAAACCCCAATTCTTGTGTTCCCACAAAAGAAAATTTAAAGTCAGACACTAAAAGCCATGCAAGAGAATTTTATTATAAGTGAGAGTAGAGTGAAAGTGAGGTAAAGATAAGGTAAAAGCAAAGTGAGGCTCAAGCAGAGAGCACTCTCATGAGAATGGACCATCTCCAAGCAGAGAATGACAAAGGAGATAAGGCTGTCTCCAAATTTATTACTATTTGATGTTTACCAGGAGAACTGGGGTCCACTTCTGTTGAGAGCCACAGCCACAGCCGAAGGGGCCCCAGCAAACTTCCAGCTGCCAGCAAACTTCCAGCTGCCAGTTGATGATTGGCTCACAACGGCCCCAGCAAACTTCTAGCTGCCAACTGATTGGCTCCTCTGCGGTGATGCTCATTGGGCTGTTTCCCTGCCCTTTCAGACCACGGAGCTGCTCACTGGGGGACTTTTTTTGACTCCACCCACGGGACCCAGCCAATCGGCCTCAAGAGCAGGAGGAGTGGGGGAGGTTGAGAGGCTTGTGGGAAGCTGTGGTGGCAGTTGGGCTCTGAGGGTTTTTCCTGAGGAGCTGTGTGGTGCGGTGTGTGTGTTCTAAAAATAAAATTCATTTCTTTTGGCAAGTGGCTCCTGAATTGTGCCCAGCCAGACTGCAGCATTCTTCTATATCCTTCGCTAATCAGGTGTTCAACTCCTCCTTCACATCAGGCGGTGAAGTTTTTGACCTTAGTTGCTCCTCTCCAGGACTGTCATGGTGGCCATCCTATTCAGGGGGGCTTCATCTACAAGTCAATCCCATGTTAATGTATGCACTGGGGTCAATAGCTGGGCAGAAGTTATCTTAGTGTGTCTGTGCCACTAAAGAATATCCCCTTCTGAGCTAATGAGAGACACTCGCATCATAACTCCTAGTTTTATTTTGACCTTTATGGGTCCTGTCAGGTTAGTCCCAGAAATCCTTCTCTCTTGAGGCATTCTCCCCCCCACCCCCGCCATTATCTCTTTTACTTTTTTTTTTTTCTTTTTTTTTTTTTTTATTGGTCGTTCATAACATTACATAGTTCCTCATACATCATATTTCACAGTTTGATTCAAATGAGTTATGAACTCCCCCTTTTACCCCGTATACAAATTGCTGTATCACATCAGTTACCCTTCCATTGATTGACATATTGCCTTTCTAGTGTCTGATGTATTCTGCTGTCTGTCCTATTCTCTACTATCCCCCCTCCCCTCCCCTTCCCTCCCCTCCCCCCTCCCCTTTTCTCTCTCTACCCCTTTTACTGTAAATCATTTCTTCCATTTGTATTATCTTGTCTTACCCCTCCATTCCTCTTATATGACATTTTGTATAACCCTGAGGATCGCCTTCCATTTCCATGCACTTTCCCTTCTCACTCCCTTTCCCTCCCACCTCTCATCCCTGTTTAATGTAAATATTCTTCTCAAGCTCTTCGTCCCTACCCTGTCCTTGTTAACTCCCCTTATATCAAAGGAGTCATTTGGTATTTGTTATCTCTTTTACTTTTGTCTTTTTAATCTCAAGGTTTTTGTATTGATGTTGTTCTACAAAGGTTATCTGCAACAAACTGTTTACTCATCTGCCTTGGCAGTAACTTAAAAGAAAACTTTAAGAGTAACTTAAGGTAGATAGCTACTTGCTACCACAACACTCACAAGTTTAAAGTAAACCTGTGATCTTGCCATACATTCACTGTTGTTCACTACTAGCTACTACCTAACAGGTGCTCTGACCACAACTGTCTCAGGTGTCCCTCCTGACCTCTCTACCAAGATCTAGATGACCTTTGGTGAGAAAGGATTCCCTTTCATGTCAGAGCTGGTTTTTTTTTTGTTGTTGTTGTTCCTAAAATGACAGGGATGGATTAGACAATCCTAAGGGCTTTTTTCCCACTGAAAAATTCTGTACCACATTAGAGTTGTTATTTCTATTTTTAAGTTGGGCCTACTTGTTACAGAACAAAAGAGAAAAATTGGAAAAAAAATGACTTAGAAAATCAAAGTAAATTTAAGCCAGGAAAAAAAAATTGTGGATTTATGGACTTGAATTATATAAACGTATACAAATTAAGAAACATGATTTCTTAAACTTCACTTTGTAGTATATAATTGTATTATTTTGTAATACAATTAATAATATTCACAACGTCTCCATTTGGAGGAAGATTAAAATATTTTACTAAAAGTTTGCTTCTTTTTTAATATTTATTTTTTAGTTGTAGTTGGGCATAATACCTTTATTTTATTGATTTATTTTAACAGGATGCTGAGGATCGAACACAGGGCCTTGCACGTGGTAGGCGAGTGCTCTACTGCTGAGCCACAATCCCAGCCCAAGTTCACTTCTTTTAAAAGCACAAAACACTACTAGAAACACTTAGAGGCTGAGGTTGCTCCTTAGTGGTAAAGCACAGCACATGCTTAACATGTGCTAGGCCCTGGGTTTGATTCTCAGCACTGCATTAAGGAAAAAAAAAAAAAACACTAAAAGGCAAATGTTATGTTAATTTGTAGCATCATTCAAGGCAGAATTGTCCTTCCAGGTTCCTAGAAAGGGTATTTTCAAAATCACAAAAGCCTAGAATGTTGTGATATTTAGGTATTTTCATGGGATACATTTTCCAGTGTCTCAGTGTAAAAAACCATGACATTGAAAGGCAAGTTGATGCTTTTTCTTTTCTTTTTATTTTTTTTAAGTCAATGATCCATGTAACTTGAATTCTAGGGTTAAAAAGTACGTGTTTCTGGGCTGGGATATAGCTCAGTTGGTACAGTGCTTGCCTTGTATGCACAAGGCCTGGGGTTCAATCCCTAGCACCACACACACACACACACACACACACACACACACACAGAGTAAGTGTTTCTGGGCTGGGGTTGTAACTCAGTGGTAGAGCACTTGCCTGGCATGTGTGAGACACTGGGTTCGACCCTCAGCACACATAAAAATAGATAGTTAAAATAAAAGTATTGTGTCCATCTACAAGTAAAAAGGAAAAAAAAATTAAGTGTTCCTGCTGGGTGTGGTGGTACACTCATATAATCTCAGTGGCTCAGGAGGCTGAGGCAGGAGGACTGCATGTTTAAAGTCAGTCTCAGCAACTTAGGGTGGCCCTAAGCAATTTAGTGAGACCTGTCTTTAAATAAAAATATAAAAAGGGCTGGGGATGTGGCTTAGTGGTTATTCTCTCTTGGGTTCAATCCCCGGTACCATAAAATAAAATAAAATAAAATAAAATAAAATAAAATAAAATAAAATAAAATAAAATAAAAAATAAATAAAAGTAAATTTTCCTTTGCAATCATGAAAATGGTAAATGCCAAAAGGAATAAATTGAATACTCTTTTTCTGACATCAAATTTAAGATTTTATAAATGTAACATATTTCATTGAAACAATAGTAAGCCAAGTTTTCTTCAAGTCTTTAATAAACTTTTTGTCTTTTCATAAATAGAGAAAAATGACTTATAAGAATTTCCTTAGGGGGTGTTAGCCAAAAATTAAACTTTAACGTCTACAGTTTTGAACTCAAATTGGAATAAACAAAGTGAAATAAAACTATACTCTTAAATCTTACCTTTGCTACTCAGCATACAGGAGATGTCATTGTGTCAATTTTTATTTTTAAAATTTTTATTCATTTATGTATTTATTTTGATACCAAGGATTGAAGCCAGGGTGCTTAACCACTGACCCACATCCCTAGTTTTATTTTTAATTTTGAAACAGTCTCAGGTCAGTTGCTTAGGGCCTCATTAAGTTGCTGAGGCTGGCTTTGAACTTGTGATCCCCCTGCCTCAGCCTCCTGAGCTTCTGGGATTACAAGCATGTGTCACCACGCTTGGCTCATTGTGTCAATTTTTAAAAATTATGCTAGCAAGGCAAAAATGGTATTTTACATGTTGTCCAAGAAAAGGATATTTCAGAAATAGTACCAATATTAAATTTGTTATACCTGTGTCATAACTCATATACAAATGTGCTACTTTATAAACTTATATTTGTAAATAAATATTTATAGCTTCATTTTCTTCAATAACATCTTAATGCCTTATGTATTTTTTTGTGACAAGAATCTATATTTTTCTAGCCCTGTTTGAAATTTTAAACCACGGAAATATCCACGTGGAAAATTACACATATTTGATAAAAATTCCCTTAGAACAAATGAAATTGTTAGGTAGTATGTACTAGGTAAATGATATTTACTATATTTTTATATGCTAGTATAGGAGCAGAAAGGTGCAATACCTTTCCTCATCCACCATACTGGTCACAGTTGACACTTCTATAATAAAAGTGGTTAAAAAAAAAAGGCATAACAAATTTATTTAAGCAGTTTTATCTGAAACAAGAGTCTTCAGAAATGAAGATGTAAAGTTCCAGGAAAAAAATAAACTGTCTATTTTCATACTTAAGTGGGATAAAGAATGAACAGCCATGTAGAAATGCTACTGGACAAAAAACTATGATCTAATGGTTATAGACTGAGGTGAGAAATCCAGCAAGTCCTTTCCAGATTCTTCTTAAGCCCTCTGTGTTTCATTCTGTACCTTACCTCCAACCCAGACTTCTCATTCCCTCTCCTGGTGTAGTATAAAACCTGTCTAGAATGAGGTTATTATGACCTATGTTCAGGAAAGATAGGTCATAGGATTTCTTTATGGCCTGCTCTCAAGCAAAAAGGTAGGGGAAGGTCAGAGTGATCTTCTTGATTCTGAGGTACTCCCAATCTCCTTCTGTTTAAAGTACTCTTGGGTAGTATTTTCTGACACTAGGCACTGTGTTATATATTTTACATAAATTTTCTGATGTAAAAGATGGTTTATTTTCAAAGGATTTATATCAGAGGGCTTATATCAGATGCAACAGAAATTTTAAAATTTAAATAATATAAAATTTAAAACTAGACATGCAAAAAATTCCTTCTGGAAATTACTGAAATCTGTATACCAGTACCAAAAAACAAACAAACAAACAAAAAAGAACCCTTGCTTTTTTTTTAAAGAGAGAGAGAGAGAGAGAGAGAGAGAGAGAATTTTTTTAAATTTTTTTTTTTTTAAGTTCTCGGCAGACACAACATCTTTGTTTGTATGTGGTGCTGAGGATCGAACCCGGGCTGCACGCATGCCAGGCGAGCGCGCTACCGCTTGAGCCACATCCCCAGCCCAACCCTTGCTTTTCTACTGTCTTTTAAGTTGGAAAATGGTTTATTAAATATAAAAGGGCTGGGTTGGGGTTGTGGCTCAGTGGTAAAGCATTTACCTAGCATGTATAAGGCACTGGGTTCGATCCTCAGCACCACATAATAATAAATAAAAATAAAGGTGTTGTATCCATTTACAACTAAAAAAAATTATATGTATGTATGTATGTATGTGTGTGTGTATATATATATATATATATATATATATATATATATATATATATATGAGTTGATATACAAAACTCCACCAACCACATAAAAAGATGCTCAACACCACCAATCATCAGAGAATACAAATCAAAATCACAATATTACCTCACACTTAGTAAAATAGCTACTATTTTAAAAAGAAAATACCAAGTGTTAGCATGGATGCCAAGAAATTGGAAAATTTATACACTGTTGGTAGGATTGTAAATTGGTATACACATACTACAGTCTTTTATTTTTCCTTTTTTCTTCTTGGTAATAGAGATTGAACCCCATGGTTCTCTACCACCAAGTTCCATCCCCAGCCCTTTTTATCTTTTATTTTGAAACAGGGTCTTGCTATGTTGCCCAGGTTGGCCTGGAACTTGCAATTCTCCAGCCTCAGCCTCCCAAACCACTGGGATTGCAGATGTGTAGCATCACATCTATCTCACAGTATAGTCCTAATAAATGTGAGCCATTATTATTGTCATCAGAGTATGAGATGCTGGTTATTATTACTATCACCAAACTACGAGGTGAACAAAAGAAAAATAATGCTTGACTTTTAGGGATTTTGGTCCAGTGAAGAAGATGTACAAATAATAAATAAACTAAAATGGAATACAAATGGTGATATGTACAATGAAGATAGACACATGAGCAATTCACATACAATATAGGATATACTCTGGTATAAATGAGCTGGGTGCAGTAGTGTACACCTGTAATCCCAGCAAATCAGGAGGCTGAGGCAGGAGAATCTTGAGTTCAAAGCCAGCCTCAGCAAAAGTGAGACACTAAGCAACTCAGTGAGTCACTATCTCTAAATACAAAAAAGGGCTGGGGATGGATTCAGTGGTTGAGTGCCCCTGAATTCAATCCCTGATACCCAATAAATAAATAGATTAATAAATAAAAGCCTATTTCAAATGAAATTACAGGTGTGCCATGAAATTACAGGTGCAGTGGCGCACACCTGTAATTTCAGCAGCGTGGGAGGCTGAGGCTAGAGGATTCCGATTTCAAAGCCAGTCTCATCAATTTAGCGAGGCCCTGAGCAACAGAGTGAGACCCTGTCTCTAAACAAAAACAAAAAAAGGGCTGGGGATGCGGCTCAGTAGTTAAGCACCCCTAGGTTTAAGCCTCACTACAAGAAAGAAAGAAAGAGGAGAGAGAGAGAGAGAGAGAGAGAGAGAGAGAGAGAGAGAGAGAGAGAGAGGGGGGAAGGAAGGAAAGAAAGAAAGGGTTAGTAATATCAGCGTTACAGGATTATTGAAAGGAATAAATTTGACAATGTGTGTAAATGTCTGGTACATACTAGTGTTCAATAAATGAGTTATTATCATATATATTGGGGTTTTAAAAAATTTCTTTAGTAGTTGTACATGGACAGCATGCCTTCATTTTATTTACTTCATTTTTATGTGGTGCTGAGGATGGAACCCAGTGCCTCACACATGCTAGACAAGCACTCTGCCTCTGAGCTACAGCCCCAGCCCCTATAGTGTGGGGTTTTTTGTTTGTTTGTTTGTTTGTTTGTTTTTAGGGCTTCTGTAGCAATGTACCACAAAGTGCATGACTTAAAATAATGGAAATTCATTCCCTCACAATTCCGGCAGCTTGAAGTCCAAAATTAAGGTGTTGTAAAAATTAAGCTCCCTTTAAAGGCTCTAGGGAATTATGTTTCCTTGCCTCTTCCTAGCTTCTATGGTTGTCAGCAATCATTGGTGCTCCTTGGTTTATAGCTGCATCACTCCAATTTATCCCTTCACCATCTCATGGCCTGCTTCCCTGTGTGGCTGTGTCTCTCATGTAGCCTTCTGATAAAGACAGAAGTAATTGGAGGTAGAACCACCTATTCCAATAGGACCTCATGCTAACTAATATGATACCACTACTAGGGCTGGGATTGTGGCTCAGTGGAGCACTCAACTCGCACATGCAAGGCACTGGGTTTGATCCTCGGAACCATACAAAAATAAATAAGTAAAGTAAAGGTATTGTGTCCAACTACAACTAAAATTAAAAAAAAAATGATAGCACAACATACCTACTAGAATAGATAAACAAGAGAAGGGAAAAAAATGACTGCTAATACCAACTGTTGGGAAAGATATGGGAAAACTTGCCATACATTCGATGTTGGAGTGCAGTTTGGTACAATCATTTCGGAAAACTGATCATATCTACTGATGCTAAACATATGTATAACCAATGATTTGAATCTATCTCCTCTCTCTGTCTCTCTCTCTCTCTTTTTAGGATGTGCCCCAATTGAGGTCTTGTTCCAGTGCAGAAACTACATCTGGAGGCTAATCCTTAGAAATATCAATGAGCACCATCAAGGCCTATTTCAAATGTAAAATGTAGGAGGCTGGAAGTTAAACCCAGTTCTTCTTAGTCCCTATTCATTCCAGCATACCACACTCAATTTGAAGAACCTGATATAATTATGAAAGATTATTTACTTTTTAAATAATGCTTATTTTATTTGTTTGTCTCATATAAGCATTTAAAGTATAAAAGGTGGCACTGGGGGTATATATCTCAATGGCAGAACATGTGCTTAGCATGCATGGGGCCAGATTTGATCCCTAGCTCCACAAAAATAAATAAATAAATTAACTAACTAACTAAAATGGAAAAGTCAGGAAAAAAACCCAGAAAATGGAAGCAAAAGTAATAACCTTTTGTTATCATTCTATAAATTCATTTCTAAGCCAATTTTTCTATTAATATTTACAGATAATTATAAATAATTAGGTCATATATTTTGTATTCAGCTCTCCTCACTTAAAATTAGGATGTAGACATTTTCACTATTATTGCAAACCCTTCGTAAGCATCATTTTAAATGAATCATTTTGCAAAGAAGCCAAAAGTGGTGCTATTGTACAGTATTTTGAAATTTATTTAAAAATATGAGGCTTGTGCCCAAACTGGAGTTCAATTCCCAGCACCACAAAAAAAGAAAGACCAGAAGAAAAACATAAAATGTTTGTAGTGAATATTTTGTCATTTTTCTTTTCTGTCGTTTTCTAGATTGCTAGAAAAAAAATGTGTGACATTGATAATCTAAATTTATAATTTAAAAAGTTTATTTTTATAAAGGAAGCAATAAGAGCTTATCCTAAACATTTTGTTGGAACATATATTTAGGCTCTTTTTCAAAAAAGTTTTTAGTTGTACACAATATCTTTATTTTTTATTTATTTATATGTGATGCTGAGGATCGAACGCAGGGCTTCACACGTGCTAGGCAGGCACTCTACTGCTGAGCCACAACCCCAGCCCCTATATTTAGGTTCTTAAGGACCAATAGTTATCAACCAAACAATAAATAATGATGATGATGATGATAATGATGATGATGGTGATGATTTTGATATTGCAGATTGGACCCAGGGGTGCTTAACCACTGAGCCACATCTGCAGCCCCTTTTTATATTTTATTTAGTGATAGGATCTCACTGAGTTGCTTAGGGCCTCAATAAGTTGCTGAGGCTGGCTTTGAACTCCCGATCCTTTTGCCTCAGTCTCCTGGGCTGCTGGCATTATGGGCATGTGCCACCTGCCTGGCAATTGTGCTTATCTTAAAGACATAACCAGAAGTAGTGATAAAGTTCAGTGGCAGAGAGCTTGACTAGCATGTACTAGGTTCTGGGTTCCATTCCCAGAACAGCAAAATCAATCAATCAATCAATCAATAAGACATAACCTAACAAGAGGAATTATTTTATTCCTAAAAGTGTCTGATAAAAACAATTTAACTGAGCTCTTTATTTAGGGAACTTAACTTTAAATCAAGGTGATTTGATATTGTACTCAGCAAGGGAAATCTGCCTAAGAGACGATAGCTAACCATTATATAAACTATACCTAATTGTTTACTGAAGTATCACATTGCTTAATCTCCATTTGAAGTACATAAAATCTACTTTGCCATCATCTCTCTAGGTGGCAATTTTAACTTATGTTTTCCTTTATTATATGTCTATTTAGTGTTTTAAAAACCTGAGAGCCCAGCGTGGTGGCAAATGCCTGTAGTCCCAGCAGCTCAGGAGGCTGAGGCAAGAGGATCGAGAGTTCAAAGCCAGCTTCAGCAAAAAGCGAGGTGCTAAGCAACTCAGTGAGAACCTGTCTCTAAATAAAATACAAAATAGGGCTGGGGATGTGGCTCAGTGGTCGAGTGCCCCTGAGTTCAATCCTCAGTAGCCGCCCTCTCAAAAAAAAAAAAAAAAAAAAAAAAAAAAAAAAAAAAACTTGAGAAATTGTATGTGGTCTCTTAGTCCTGAAATGATTTGTCAGAGAAGTCACCATGTGTTTGCTTTTCCTATAGTATCAGATTTAGAAGAAACCTCAGAAGTCACTGAGTATAACTCATTAAATAAGTCGGTAATCCAGCTTCTCCTTAATTACTTCTAGTGTCAAATTCCTCAATTCAAGGCAGCTTATGCCATTGTTACAGTTCTGTTCCATCACTGTGGTTTTAATTACTAGAAAGTTTGTCTCCACATAGTGCAAAAATCTGTTTTCTTATAACTTTCATCCTCTTGAGCTAGTGCTGCCCTCTCCTGCTAGACTGAATAGTAAATTTGTTCTCTCTTGCACAGGATTATTTGAAGACATTTATTTATTTACTTTTGTACCAGGGATTGAACTCAGGGGCAGGTGACCATGAGCCACATTCCCAGGCCTAATTTGCATTTTATTTAGAGACAGGGTCTCCTGAATTGCTTAAGGCCTCACTAAATTGCTGAGGCTGGCTTTGAACTCATCATCCTCCTGCCTCAGCCACCCAAACCGCTGGGATTACAGGCATGAGCCACTGCACCTGGCTGAAGGCAGTTATTTCTGTGCCCTAAAATTTCTCTTCTACAAGCTAAACATCCATTATTTATTTAATCAATATTTTATGTTTCATGATTTTAATCTCCTCACAAACCTGAGTAATTTTTCCCTGGTTTCCATCTGGGTCACCAGTTAACAGATGAAGCCAAAAGTAAAGCCAAAATCATTGCATTATGCCCATTATACTAGATATTTTTATTAAAACTTTCTTTTTTTTTAGAGAGAGAGAGAGAGAGAGAGAGAGAGAGAGAGAGAGAATTTTTTAATATTTTTATTTTTTAGTTTTTGGCGGACACAACATCTTTGTTTGTATGTGGTGCTGAGGATCAAACCCAGGTCACACGCATGCCAGGTGAGCGCGCTACCGCTTGAGCCACATCCCCAGCCCTAGATATTTTTATTGACGCCAATAGGAAAAGGGTTCTTGGGGGTATGTGACAAACTCTAGTTGCTTCAAGCACAGACAGAATTTATTGGAAGTCTATTAATTGCCCAAGAAATAGCCAGAAAGCCTAGAAAATCAAGCTCAGGAAAAAGTGCAGGAACCAAGAAAGGCTAAAAACAGAATTGCAGCTAAAATCATACTTCAAAACCAATTCAATGAGGCCAACACTGCTAACCACTGGATACTGTTATTTTTCACCACTGCCATTGCTGCTCCTAGAGACTGGCTCTAGTCTCTGCTACTGCTGTAGCTAGAATGAATTTGACCTTGTCCTTTCTTCTTTGTTTTACTAATAGCACGTTCTATATTGGGTGAATGCACCTGATTGACCAAGCTTAAGTCATATGGTTCTGTTCTAGTTTCCTGGGAATTACCTTGATATGTAATGGGAGACAGGCTTTGCATCCCAGTAAGACTCTAGTGATAGGATTTTCACAAAAATGAGAAGGAATTTCATTTGTTGATGAGCCAAAGTAAAGGCGAAAGTCCTCCACAAAAACTGAAGTGTCAAAATTTAATTTTTTGAACAATCACATCCTACTTTTGACTCCTATGAAGATCATGAGTTTTTTTTACATGTTCTATTTTTAAGCCAAGTTATCAATGCAGTTGTTACTTCCTGAGACACTTTGAAATCCACAAACTTCTCTGAAAAGTGCCTTCTTCACACAAAAAGACAGGAAAGACAGAAACACATCTACATACAAATGGGTAATTGAAACTATGCTTTTTAATGTATGATGCTGGCTACTATTAATTTGCCAAAAACTGGACATCCCCATCTGAGCTGAGACAATCAGATTCTGGGCCACTCAGTTGTCAGTGTTTGAACTAAGATAACATACAGTGGAAGAATGGCCACATTTAGTTTCTATATACAAATAAGCAAAGAAAGCTGATATCCAGAGAAAGAAAAGGTATTCAGAAAGTGAGAGATAAATGCCCAATGGTATTACATTCATTCATTCATTCATTCATTTATTTATTAAAAATATTTAATGAACACTTCTTTTATGCAAGGTTCAGTTTTATGTCATAGGGATACATTAGTGAAGAAACTGGACAAAAATCTCCATCCTTGTGGAGCTTGCATTCTAGTGGGGAAAAAAGGAAAGGCGAGTGTTTTCATCAGCTTTTTTGCCACTGTGACTAAAAAACCTGACAAGAGCAATTTTAGAGGAGGAAAAGTTTACTTTGGGCTCACAGTTTCAAAGGTCTCCATCCATAGACATCCAGGTCCAGCCAGGTCCATTCCTTGGGTTTTGGAAGTGTGCAGGAGGAAAGTAGCTCAAAACCTGGCCAGGAATCAGAAAGAAATTCCAGGTCCTGGATACAAAATATATACCCCAAAGCCACACATCCAATGATCTACCCCCTCCAGCCACACCCTACATACCTTCAGTTACCACTCAATCCCCATCAAGATATTAGTTCATTGATTAGGTTAAGGCTTTCACAGGGGTCCTCAAATCCATCTTGTCTTTGGGTAAAGTCTTTAGCATTTTATTTATTTATTTATTTATTTATTATTTTTATTTATATATAACAGTGGAATGCATTACAATTCTTATTACATATATAGAGCTCAATTTTTCATATCTCTGGTTGTATACATAGTATACTCACACCAATTTGTGTCTTCATACATGTACTTTAGATAATAATAATCATCACATTCAATCATCATTAATTACACCATGCCCCCCTCCCTTCCCATCCCACCCCCTGCCCTATCTAGAGTTGTCTATTCCTCCCATGCTCCCTCTCCCTATCCCACTATGAATCAGCCTCCTTATATCAAAGAAAACATTCGGCATTTGTTTTTTGGGGATTGGCTAACTTTACTTAGCATTATCTTCTCTAACTCCATCCATTTACCTGCAAATGCCATGATTTTATTCTCTTTTATTGCTGAGTAATATCCCATTCTGTATATATGCCACATTTTTTTATTCATTAATCTATTGAAGGGCATCTAAGTTGGTTCCACAATTTAGCTATTGTGAATTGTCTTTAGCATTTCTTTAGTGGCAGTAATGTCTTTAACAACTCCTTTGCCCCGGTTTTACTCCTGCCTTTCAAGTTCAAGTTTTTCAAATCTTTCTACTCTGCTTTCTGCTCCTGAATATAATAATGAACTTGGCTAAAAGCCACCAGCAATATCCATGTCACTGTCTGAATGCTATGCTGCCTAGAAATTTCTTCCACCAGATTAAGAAGTCCATCACTTTTAAAATCAGCCTCACAGAAAGTCTTAGGATACAGGCAAAATGCAGATAACTTCTCAGAACATGAATGGTGTCTAGTCTAATTACCAATAGTGTTCCTCTTTTCCTCTGAAACCTCGAGAGCCTGGTCTTTACAGTGCACAGTCCTATTGGCATTCTGGTCTTTGGAACACCCACCAGAATCACCCATTAAGCTCTATTTACAACAATTTAAGGCCTTTCTGGCTTGCATCTCTAAAGTTTCCGAATTTCCTCCCATGAATTTCAAGAAGTTTTAAAAGCTTTTGAACCACATTGTCAGGTTAATCACAGCAACAACCCCACTTCTTGGTACCAATTTACGTTTAGTTTAGTTTAGTTTTTTTTTTTTTTTTTTTTTTTTTTTGGCTGCTGTGATTAAAAGACTAACAAGAGCAATTTTAGAGAGGAAAAGTTTATTTGGAGCTCACTTTTAGAGGTCTACATCTATAGACTGCCAGGTCCATTCCTTGGGACTCAGGGTGAGGCAGAACACCATGGCAGAAGAGTGTAGTGGAGGAAACTGGCTCAAAACACGGCCAGGAAGCAGACAGAGAGACTCCATTGGCTAGATGCAAAATATATATCCCAAAGGCACACCTTCAACACCCACCTCTTCCAGCCACATCCTACCCTCCTTCAATTACTATTCATTTAATCTCCATCAGGAGATTAGTTCACTAATTAGGTTAAGGGTCTCATAACCCAATCATTTCATCACTCAATGTTCTTGCATTATCTCTCACATGAGCTTTTGGGGGATACCTAATATCTAAATCATAACAATGAGTATAAAATTTAAATAAATAAATATAAATACACACACAACAAACATATACACATAGAATATCAGGTGGTTATTAATACAATGGAGAAAAATATACTAGGGAAGGAGGACTGCAAGTACCAGGGGTGAGAATTTAATTTAAAATACAGTGGATATATTGGTCTTCACAGAGAAAGTAATATTTGATCAAAAACCTAAAATAGTAAACCATGGAAATATTCAAAAAAGAGCATATCAATGCCAGGCAGAAGAAACAAAAAGTGCAAAGGTCCTGAGACAGAGAACATGGCTAGAGTGTTCAAGGACCAGCAAAGACTTTTACAACTGGAGCAGAACAAGCAAATGGGCTAATCATGTAGGATCATTTGGGTCTTAAAGTGAGATGGAGAACCATTGGAAGATTTTGAGCAGAATGACATGGTTTGACTGATGCTTTAAAAGACTCGCTTTGGGGACTGAGGATATTAGTTTACTTGGCAGAGTATTTGCCTAGCACACAAAAGGCCCTGGGTTCTATACATAGCACCAAAAGTAAATAAGTAAATAAAGGCTCACTTTGGCTTCTATATGGTGAATAGATGTAGTGGATATTGTGATTTGGATCTAGACTGTCCCTCAAAAGCTTATGTTTTGAGAGCATGATCCCCAATGAAGCAAGGTTCAGAGGTAGGGATTTTAGGCAATGATTAGGACTCTTACCTCATCAGTGGATTAATCCATTTGCAGGATTGATAGATGAATGGAATATTGGGTGATAACTATAGGCAGGTGGGCATGGCTGGAAGAAGCAGATCACTGGGGGGTGTGACCTTGGGGTGTGGCCTTGGACTGTATCTGGTCCTGGCATGACTCTCTCTCTCTCTCTCCCCTTCCCCCTCTCCCCCTCTCCCCCTCTCTCCCCCACTCCTTTTTCTTCTCCTTCCCCACTCTCATGTTCTGAGAAGCTTTCTTCCACAATGGCCTTCTACTAAGGTGGTTCTGTCTTGGAACTGGCCAATCATGGAGCTTCTGAAACCATGAGCCAAAATAAACTTTTCCTCTTTGTTATGGTGTGAATATTAGATGTCCCTCTGTTATGGCTTGTCTTCAAGATGTCCCCAAAAGCTCATGTGTGAGACAATGCAAAAGGTTTAGAGGAGAAATTATTTGGTTATGAGAGTCTTAACTCAATCAGTGAATTAATCTTCTTATGGGATTAACTGAGTGGTAACTGAAGGCTGGTAGGGTGTGGCTGGAGGAGGTGGGCATTGGGGGTATGCTTTTGGGATACATATTTTGTCTTTTTAAAATATTTATTTGTTTATTTTTGTGGTTGGACACAATACCTTTATTTTATTTATTTATCTTTATGTGGTGCTGAGGATCGAACCCAGGGCCTCCCACATGAGAGGTGAGCACTCTACCACTGAGCCACAACCCCAGCCCATATATTTTGTCTTTGATAAGCAGAACTCTCTCTGCTGCCTGATCACCATGTGAGCTGCTTCCCTCTACCACACTCTTCCACCATGATGTCCTGCCTCACCTTGGGCCTGAGAATGGAGCCTGCTTTCTATGGACTGAGACTTCTAAAATCATGAGCCCTCAAACAAACTTGTCCTCCTCTATAGTTGTTCTGGTTGGGTCCTTAGTCACAGCAGCGGAAAAAGCTGACTAAAATAAAATTGATGCCAAGAGTGGGGTTGTTGCTGTGGCTAACTTGACCATGTGGTTCAGAGGTTTTTGGAGCTTTTTTTGAAATTTGTGGGAAGAATTTTCAAATGCTTAACAGCACAAGCTGTAAATGCTTTAGATTGTTGTAAGTGGAGCTTAATGAGTGATTCTAGTGGAAGCTCAGAAGACCAGAATGCCAATAGGACTGTGCACAGTGAAGATAGGGCTCAAGAGGGTTTAGAGGAAAAGGAGGATACTATTGGTCACCAGGACAGAACTACACCAGCCCTTTGGACGGATCATCACCATGCCATGTGTCCCAGATACTGGATGTGGTGCTATGCTACTTGTTTGTCCAGCTGGATTTCAGTCTTGCTTTGGCCCTATCCCTTCTTTCAATTCCTCTATTTTTCTAAATGGAAATGTTTATTCTGTATCTTTATATATTGGATACTTGTAAATAATTGGACTAGAAGCCATTCATGTTATGTTCTGGCTGAGAAGTTGTCTGCATCTTCCCTGTGTCCTTCTTAATCTGGTGGAAGAAATTTCTATGCAGCATAGCATTCAGACAGTGGCATGGCTTTTAGCCAACTTTATTGTGATAATAAGGAGCAGAGTAGAAAGATTTGAAAAACTTGAACTCAAAAGGTAGGAGTAAAACTGGGGCTAAGGAAGTTGCAGTTGTTAAAGACATTACCACCACTAAAGACATGCTAAAAATGACCAAAGACAATAAGAAAGATGGCTTGAGGATAATTCAGGAATTGACAATATCATGTCCATCTTGGACTCAAGGAAGTAAAAATAAAAATTCCCTTGAGAATAGACTAGTGGGGTACCCTTCTTGCACAAGAGGGCCTAGGAAGTTGCTTCAACATGCTTGTCTACCCAGGCACTCAGAGGCTACTGCAGCTATGGTCCCTGGAGGCTTGGGTACTGCTGGATATGGTGGTAGACCTTGGTATCAACCACATTGTACTGGTTCTCCAGGAATACAGGATGCTGGAATTAGTTATGGAGTCATGGAGCCTTCCACCAATATTTCAAAGGAAGGCCTTGGAGGCTAAGCAAAGTGTAGTAGATTTGAGTCCCTGTGGGCACCCCCTGAGAAAGCAAAATGTGAAGATGTGAGGACAAAGCTGAAGCTGCAGTGGAGACACCCAAGATTTTAAAATGCCAGTACTATGTTACGTACTGAGGAAGGCTGTAGGAATAGAGTTGAGACAAGCCAACAGGAAGGCCACTTGGGCTGCAACCAACAAGGCCACCAGGACAGAGCTATACGAGCTCTTTGGACAGAATATCACCATGCCATGTGTCCCAGATGCTAGATGTGGTGCTATGGGACTTTTTCATCTTGCTTTGGTCCTACCCCTTCTTTCAATGACCTACTTTTCTAAATAGAAATGTTTATTCTGTGCCTTTATATATATTGGATATTTGTAAATCACTTTTGATTTTTTAAAAATATATATTTACTTTAGTTGTAAATGGACCTTTATTTTATTTATATACAGTACTGAGACTCGAACCCAGGGCCTCACACATGCTCGGCAAGTGCTCTACCACTGAGCCACAACCCCAGCCCCAACTTTTGATTTTTATAGGAGCTTACAATGCAATCTTGCCCTGAGTCTCAGAGGAGACTTTCTGTGTAATCTTGGAACTGTTGAGACTATGAGGACTCTTGGAAAGGGACAAAATGTATTTTGCATTGTGAGATGGTTATGAAATTTTGGGGGCCAGGGGAGGAATGTTATGCTTGGATGTGAGGTTTCCTCCAAAAACTCATGTGGGAGATAATACAAAAGATTTAGAGGAGAAATGATTCGTATATGAGAGTCTTAACCCAATCAGTGAATTAATTCCCTTCTGGGATTAACTGAGTGGTAATTGAAGGCTGGTAGGGTGTGGCTGAAAATTTATATGACAAATATTTACTCAACATCTCTACTCAGATATTTTACTTTTCTGAAACAAATCCTTATAAATCCTTTTTACCTCACAAAATCTGCTCCATTCACATTCTGCTGCATTTCAATAAATGGCAGCTTCGCTCTTCTATTTGCTCAGGCCAGAAATTTTCAGTGCAGAGGTCTGAGCTAGAGATTCAAATTTGGAAGACATTTTTATACAGCTATTTTTTTTTTTTGTACCAGGGATTGAACCCAGGGCCACTTAACCACTGATACACACCCCCTGCCATTTTTATATTTTACTTAGAGACAGGGTCTCGCTAAATTGCTTAGGTCCTCGTTAAGTTGCTGAGGCTGGCTTTGAACTAGTGATCCTCCTGCTTCAGGCTCCCAAGCCACTGGGATTATAGGCATGTGCCACCACACTTGGTTGTACCTCTACTTTTGAAAACTGTCAAACTGGACAAGATCACTGAGACAGTGAGTGTAAATAGAGAAATTGTATAAGGACTGGGTTCTGTCTCCAGTGTTTGAAGCCAAGTTCTCAAAATGTGGTCCTTAGACCAGCAGCATCAATATCACTTGGGAACTTGTTAGGAATGTGCATTTTTGTTCCTTCTCCCAAGACTGAGAAACTGAGAGTTTAATAAGTCCAACAGGTGATTTTAATATGGCTCCATGATTTAATCTCTGCTGATTTATACACACACACACACACACACACACACACACACACACACATATGGTTGTAGTTGGATACTTGTGCTAGGTGAGCGCTCTACTGCTGAGCCACAATCCCAGCCCTCTCTGCTGATTTCTTTTTCTTTTTTTTTTAAGAGAGAGAGAGAGTTTTTTAATATTTATTTTTTAGTTTTTGGTGGACACAACATCTTTGTTGGTATGTGGTGCTAAGGATTGAACCCGGGCTGCACGCATGCCAGGCGAGCACGCTACCGCTTGAGCCACATCCCCAGCCCTCTGCTGATTTCTTTATACTCATTTCTTAGTACCCTACCACAGAGAATTTCTAGAACTTTCCAGAATGTGTTGGTAGCACTGCTTTCCCTGTCAAGAAATATCATTCCTGTCTGAGCATAGTGGCGCACGCCTGTAATTCCAGCGGCTCTGGAGGCTGAGGTACTCCTACCCTAAGAAGGCCCTAAGCAACTCAGGGAGACACTGTCTCCAAAAAAAATATATAAAAGGGCTGGGGATATGGCTCACTGGTTAAGCATCTCTGGGTTCAATTCAATTTACCCTTCTTCCAAAAATGAAATATCATTCCTGCCCTCCTCAAGTTTTGCCTAATCTTTCAAGATATAAATCAATTTTTCTTGATTCCTTAGGTGGATTTTCTTATTTAAGTTCTAAAAACCTTGTGTAGATACATGTATTCCCGGAGCCTAAACAGTAGGAACTCAATATTTAATGACAGAGTAAAGTACCTAAATTAATATTTTGCATGTATTTATTATCTTCAGGCAACTGTACATGCCTTGAGAAATAACTTATTAATCTTTAGGTCTTAGCTGCTAAGCATTTACTTAAATACAATAGTTAAATGAGTTCCATTTAAAAATTTCTTTAGACTTTTTTTTTTCTCTTTTGAGACAGGTTCTTACTACATTGCCCAGGCTGACATGGAACTACTGTTCTAAAGCAGTCCTCCAACCTCAGATTCCTGGGGTCTAGAGATGCATGCCACGGGTCAGGGTTGTGGCTCAGTGGTAGAGTGCTTGCCTCACATGTGTGGGGCACTGGGTTCCATACCCAGCACCACATAAAAAATAAAATAAAATGAAGGTATTGTGTCCATCTACAACTAAAAAAAAATAAATTAAAAAAGAGAGAGAGAGATGCGTGGCACCACACTCCTCTTCCTCGGACATTTTTGTTGTGACTTCTGTTAACAGCTCAAGTGTTCAGCTTTCAAATTTTTTTAATTTGACCGGGCGCGGGGCGAACACCTGTAATCCCAGTGGTTAGTGAGGCTGAAGCAGGAGGATCAGGAGTTCAAAGCCAAGTTCAGCAACGTTGAGGCACTAAGCAACTCAGTGAGACCCTATCTCTAAATAAAGTACAAATAGGGCTGGGGATGTGACTCAGTGGTTGAATGCCCCTGAGTTCAATCCCCGCTACCCTCCCTACCAAAATTTATTAATTTGATTTTTATATCCGCTGAAGAACCAGTGACATATAACATTCCTCTAAAGTGGGGAAAGTGTTTATCGAACAGAATTTAGGCAATAACAACATTTGCACTTTTTCTTTAAAAAAATCATGGACACACCCTTAAGGAGGTCATCCAAAAGCTGGTGGCATTGAAGCCTGTGGATAGATTTGAGCCACTAAGATTTGTGGTAGCTCTTCCAATTTGAGAGAAGCAGAAAACCTGCCCATTGTGTGAAGACAGAGTTTTATTTGCCAGCAATGCCAATAGCAAAGTGGAGAAATGGGGTTAAGAGCAAGAGAAGCAGATAAGGTAGTGACCTAAAAATCACAGAGGTCACGGAAGTCTAAAGGATACATTTCAAGTAACTGGAGGTGAGGCGCTCTCCCTAGAGACCGCTTTTTGAAAAAGTGGGGGATGATGGGATGATGGGTGGGCCTTTTATTTTTCCAGATGAGCCAGGTTTCTGATTGGTGGCCCAGTGTTGCGTGTGCACCAAACTCCACCCCTTGAGCCTTAGCAACAGGAAAGGGAAAGACTGTGATTGGCAGATCCAGTTAGGAGCTCCGTGGAGCCAGGAGGGGGTGCTATTTATGCTGGTCCTAGGAGTTTGGTGCAGTCTTGAGGAGATGGCTACGCTTTCAAACCTAACACTTTCTGGGAAAGTGTTAACAAACCCCAACAGTGGGGGAAAGCTGGCTTTTCTGGATATGTCTCTAGGTATGTAGAGGCCAGAACCCATCCCCCAGAGTCAGGGCTAGATGTGTTTGAGTGGGAGACCTCCTCCTGTCTAGCACAGGCTGGCGATGGCGTTGCCGCCCTCTCTCAGGAGAGGCTTCCACCTCATGTTACCAAACTCGCCCCATCTCAAAAATACCCTCCGTGCTGTCCCTGGTCTCTGCTCCCTAACCGTGCCTCTATCCTTTAGTAGGGGAACCCTGACAGAAATTGCATGGGGTGTGCTGGAAGTTGCTGGTGGGGACACCTGAGGGAAATTTTAAAAGGCAATCTTTTGGATGTGTTTGCTTTTCCTGAGAGATGACTCCAAGCCGCGTTCCTCCTTCAGGCCTGAGAGGTCACACGAACTCCTCATATTCAAGTGTGTCATAAATGACTAACTGCCAGGGACCGATTGCTAGGGACTCCCTGGAAGTGCGTAGAAGGAGTGGGAGAAGGGGCGATTGGTTGGCCGGTTGGTTGGTTTTTATGTGGTGCTGGGGAGTGGACTCAGGTCTTCGTAGGTGCTGGCGAGTGGTTTCTGTAGATGTTGGCAGGTGGTTTTGTCGCTATTCGCCCACTGCTCCTACCCTGGCGCCTCCTAGTCTCTTACTTCAGACCTTTAAATGGACAGTGAAGCCCTTAAAGTTTTAATTCCTTTCCCAAGACTCGTAATTCCCATGGGGGACCGATTTTATTTTATTTAGATTTTTAAAGATGGACACAATATTTTTATTTTTACTTAATCTATGTTTTTATGGGATGCTGAGGATTGAACCCAGGTCTCACAGCGAGGCAAGTGCTCTACCACTGGGCCACAACCCCAGCCCAGGGATCTCATTATTCACTTGCTATCATACACCTTAGAAAAGGAAGGTTTGGGGTAGGGGTGGGGTAGACTTTGTAAATGAGCCAGCCAGAGAGCCTAACTGGGCTGGTAGTTATGGAAACAGAGGGGGCGCAGTAGCAGAGGAGGGAAAGAAACAACTGAGAGGGAAGGAAAGACCTGACCCGTCAGGGTCACGTAGGAAATGAGGGGGAAAGGCATCGCTTTGAGGACGGACCTAAATCGCACAAAGGAGTGAAGAGGGTGCACCATATAAATGGGAGGAGCAATGAAAAGGAGGCGGGGTTCAAATTAGAGATGAGGGTCGGGGATCAGTGAGGGGCAGAACTTGGAAAGAGGTGGGGTTGTGGATGGAGAGTGTACCATAGAAATGAGAAAAAGTTGATACGGATAGAGAGAAAAGATCACGGAAATAGAGTGGAGCCCCTTGGGGCGAGGAGTAGAGCAGTGACATCCAGCCCGCGGAACTTGGAAGTGGGAAGAGCAGAGCATATAGCGGGAATTTAGAAAAGAGTAATAGCCTTTGCGAGCAAAGTCCCAGTTCTTCTGGAGGCTGAGGCAGGAAGATTGCTTGAGTCCAGGAGTTCAAGGCCAGCTTTGGCAAATGTAAGGAAACCTCCTGTCAAAACAATAGAAATAAGCTGGGTGCAGTAGCCTACACTTGGAATCCCAGCGACTGGAGAAGCTGAGGTAGGAGGATCATAAATTCGAGGCCAGTCTGGGCAACTTTAGAGACTCTGTCTCAAAATAAAAATAAAAAGGGCTGGGGGGTGGGGTTGTGGCTCAGTGTTAAAACGCTTCCCTAGTATGTGTGAGGCACTGGGTTCTATCCTTGGCACCACATAAAATAAATAAATAAATAAATAAATAAACAGACAAACAAATAATAATAATAATAATAATAATAAGTATTGTGTCAAACTGCAACTAAAAATGGGAGACGCTGGGGAATTAGTTCAGTGGTAAAGCGCCCCTGGGTTCAATCCCCAGTATCTCCTCTTAATAGAAATGAAGAATAGAGTAGGGGAAAAACAAGGACATCTTTAAAATGAGGAGAGGATGGGGCGGACTCAGTGGTAGGGTGCAAGAGCTAGCCCATGGTTTCAGTCCCCTGGGGTGGGAGTGGGGGAAATATGGAGGGAAAGCAGAGCAATGAAAGCTGATCTTCTCTGTAGGGAGCAGGGAGCAAGGAAACCATAGGAGCAGGAGGAGCCAGGGCTAAAACCTTGGAAAGAGAAGAAGTAAAGCAGGAATGGAGAACCTTAGAAATGGGTAAGGGCTAGTGTTAGGGCCCAATGGTAGAGTA
This sequence comes from Urocitellus parryii, assembly GCF_045843805.1. Taxonomy (NCBI): domain Eukaryota; kingdom Metazoa; phylum Chordata; class Mammalia; order Rodentia; family Sciuridae; genus Urocitellus; species Urocitellus parryii. The sequence continues at coordinate 34,621,264 of NC_135547.1, read as the reverse complement.
CTTGCCAAGAGCATAGGGTCCTGGCTTCAACCCCCAGAACAGCAAAAAGAAGAAGAAACAAAGGGGAGGGAGCCACCAACGGTGGAACTTAAAAATAAAATACCTAGGAGGGTTGCCCTTATAAGTGGGGAGTCCATTTTGAGTTAATTCTTCTAAATGATGTGAAGTAGGATCTAACCTCATCTTTTTGCATGTGGATATCTAGTTGTCCCAATACCATTTGTTCCCAGCAATAGTGCACCCCTGTAATCTAGCTACTTGGGAGGCTGAGCTGGAGGATCACAAGTTCCAGGCCAGCTTCAGCAATTTAGCAAGATCCTGTCTCAAGATAAAAAAAATAAATACAACTGGGAGTAGTGGTGCAAGCCTGTAATCCCACCTGCTCAGGAGGCTGAGGCAGGAGGATGGCAAGTTCAATGTTAGCTTCAGCAATTTAACAAGGCCCAAAGCAATGTAGCAAGACCCCAACTCAAAATAAAAAATAAAAAGGGTTGGAGATGTGGATTGTTGATTAAGTACCCCTGGGTTCAATCCCTGCTGCCAAAATAAATAAATAAATGATAAAAATTAAAATGGACTGGAGATGTAGCTCAGTGGTAAAGCACTTTTGGGTTCAATCCTCAGTACAAAAAAAAAAAAAAAGACTATTCTCTCTCCTTATTGAGACATCTTGGTGGAATTGTTTTCTTAATTTTGTTTTTTTTATTATTCATTGCTAGTACAGGTTGGGTATCCCTTATCTGAAATGCTTAGGACCAGAAATGCTTCATATTTTGGAGTTTTTCAGATCTGGGGATGTTTGCATGGACTACCAGTTGAGCATCCCTAATCTAAAAATCCAAAATATAAAATACTCTGAAACCTGAAGCTCTAAAAATATCAACAAGTTGTGGGGGATTTTAGAGCACCTCAGATTTTCAGATTAGGGATACTCACACTGTGTATAGAAATGTAATTTATTTTTGTTTATAAATCTTATATCCTAAACTTCATGAATTTATTAACTGTAGTATGTGTATGTATCCTTAAGAAATTCTATATACAATATATACAAGATCATTGTATCTGAAAATAGATTTAACCTTATTTTGTGTGTGTGTGTGGTAGCAACAGGCTTTCTTGTAAGACAAAGACCCTTGTGGATTCCATACTGCTGCTTGGTCACCATTTCTAACTCCATCATGAGTTCTGAAATATTTTGTGGCATTAAGATGACTTTTAAAAAATATTATCTATGGGAGTAAAGGTGTAGCTCAGTAACTGGTAGAGCACTTGGCTAATATGTGTGAGGCCCTAGGTTCAACCCTTAGCACTGCAAAAAAATAATTGGGTCACTGTCCAGGGCTGGGATTAGGGGGAAGAAGGAAAAAAAAATTTGAATGGTAACACCAAGAACTTTATAGGAATTACACTTCTTGTTCACCACTTGATCTAAAAGGAGATGAAGGCAAAACTAGGATGGTTAGAAAGAAAGGAACCCTTTCTGTCTGACAGATGTATTGGATTATACATGCACAAATATAGTATCTACTCTGTATTAGGCACTTAGTACATTAATCAGTAAACGATGGCCTCTTCTTAAATACCTCAATCTAGTTGAGGATGCTATTAAGTAATATATGCAGTTTGCATTGTTTAAAGTGTTCTGAATTACGTATAATCAGAATCTTTTAGAAAGTGAGAGAAACCTGCTGTCATTTTGTCAATTTTTTTCCTCCTACAGGCTGTATCCTTTAGCTAATTGTCACTTTTTTTTTTTTTTTTTGGTACTGGGGACCAAACCCAGGGGCACTTAACCACTGAGCCACATCCTCAGCCCTTTTTTGTATTTTATTTAGAGACAGGGTCTCATTGGGTTGCTGAAGCTGGCTTTGAACTCATGATCCTCCTGTCATAGCCTCTGGAGACACTGGGATTACAGGAGTACGCCACTATTGTCACATATTTTGAGGATCCTAGTGTTCTGAACTTCTAAATGTTGTTTACAAAAATTGTGCTTTAAATGTTTATAAATATAAAATAGAGCTTTTGACCCACTGGAAAACATAATACAATATGATTGTGCTTTTTACAAGAAATTTTTTAAAAAAATATATTTATTTTTTAGTTGTAGATGGACACAATACTATCTTTATTTTATTTTATGTGTTGCTGAGGATCAAATCCAGAGCTAGGCGAGCACTCTACCACTGAGCAACAACCCCAGCCCTTTCACAAGAAAATTAATTACATAATTTATATAAAATCTAATTATTCAGAGTCTAATACTCCCACACTTAGGTGCATAATAAATTTTGCATGTTTGTTTTCCCATTTAAAAACAAATTAGGGACTTGGGGGTGTAGCTCAGTGGTAGAGGGCATATTTAGCATACGTAAGGTCCTATCCCCCAGCACCACACACACACACATTTAAAAGAAAATTATTCATGCAGTATCTCAAGTAGTGTGAACAATTTTAAAACTGTTTACAGAATGTTACCTTTCTTTAATCCTGAGACTAACTTACTCAGGCCAAAATTTCAAATAGGCTTTTTTTTTTTTTTTTTTTTTTTGGTGATACCTAGATAAGAATAGTTCTTGAGAGATGGCTTCCTTGAGATGTCTTTTTTTTTCAGGTGGTTACAGTGGTGACATCATTACAGAAAGTAGCATAAGCAAAACCTCATATCTCTGTAAGGATACATCTTGAAAACTAAGGGAAAGAACACAAGAACCTGGAAAAGGGTTGATTCTTATATTAAGGACACCTCCTTCATAACCTCATAGCTTACATGGGAAGGGTCCTTAGACATTTTACCCAGGTTTGAAGCATTTGTTTTCCCTTCCCTATGGAAAGGCTGAGAAGGAAGTAGGTTTTATCTCTAAATCACAGCTGACAAGATCTCTGATTTTTAGCACTGTATATATTGTTTTACAATTCCTTTACAGTGCACCAAATCAGATGGTAGTCTGGGATTTCAAAGTCCAGGAATTAAAATTATGTATGATTTCAGTAAAAAAACAAATCCAACCAACCAAACTCCAAAACTCATGCCAAGGGTGTGAATAATTAGGAGACATTTAAAAAACTAATTAAGGGTTTATTTTTAACTAAGTTGTTTTTGTGTGTGTGTGTGGTGCTGGGGATTGAACCCAGGGCCTTGTGCATGTAAGGCAAGCACTCCACCAACTGAGCTATATCCCAGCCCTAACTAATTAATTTTTTAAAAGAATGTTATGTTTGAAAAATCAAAGAGCTTGGTTTTTTGCAGATTTTTTTCTTTTTTCTGCTATGAAACCATCTGTTATTTCTGATCCACTTGACATACACCTATATATTCAGAGAGGGAAAAAAAGCAAAATAGAAAACATTAAGTGCTTTATACAGGCCACATAAGTACACTTGAGCAAACCTTTTAGTGTCACTATTATTGAATGCCAATTAAATTGAATTAAGATATTTATTGAACATTTACTATGTACCTAAAAGAATTTCTATGAAACAGAATTTTTAAATTTTATTTTTTATTTATATATGAAGCAGAATGTATTACAATTCTTATTACACATATAGAGCACAATTTTTCATATCTCTGGTTGTATACACAATATATTCACACCAATTCGTGACTTCATACCTGTACTTTGGATAATAATGATCATCACATTCCACCCAGAAATATTTTTATACTACTTTTTTCCCTTCAATTTTCTAATCTTGTTATATAATTTTAGATCTAGAGGGGACGATGGAAACTCAAATAAGGAAACATTTATAAAAAGAATTAAAGGAATGTCATTGTAAATTCATTGATACTCTTACTTAGGCTATATACACAAATGCCTTTTTTTCTGTCTCATGGCATATTTCTAAGTTGGGGGCACAGACATCTTTTCCTAATGCATTTTTTCAATTACATTTCAATTTGAACACTTGTGAATTTAATATGAAATATTTATGAACACTCAAATGCTAGATTTATTTTCAGAAAATGCAGCATAAAATGGATGGGCTGGGGATTTAGCTCAGTGGCAGAGAATGTGCTTGGTGGGCATGAGACCCTGGATTCAATCCTAGTACCACATGCACACACACACACACACACACACACACAAGTATTACATAGCTGAAGTATATTATTTTTCTCCATTTGAATCTGAAGCGCCTTCAAAATTAAAATTTCCTATTTACTTGATTTTCATCACTGTTGGCATTTTGAATACTTATGTCTAGATTCTGCATTAGTTTAGAGAAGCACTATGCCCTACAGGCTTGTCTCAGTGTGACCATATCAGTGTTCTAAGTGCAAAGAGAAATAGAATAGTTAGTATTCCAAGAAGTGAGATAAAAGATCTGTATTATACAAAGCTTTTCCATTTTATTGGGAAGCAAGCAGAAGTTAACTTGGAAATTTTTATATATATATATATATATATATATATATATATATATATATATGTTTTTGGAGGAAGTGTACTAGGGATTGAACCCAGAGGCACTTAACCACTAAGCCATATCCCCAACCCTTTTTTTATATTTTAGAGACAGGGTCTTACAGAGTTACTTAAGGCCTTGCTAAGTTGCTGAGGCTGGTTTTGAACACGTGATCCTCCTGCCTCAGCCTCCCAAGCTGCTGGATCTAGGCAGTTTTATAGTTTTCACTAAAATAAGTTTCCTTTAAAATGTGAACTTAGTTTATAAAGAGAGTCAGTGGGGGTGGAGCTCTAGCTCAATGATAGAATACTCTCTGCTGATCTTTCAGGGCCAGGGCACAGTACTTGGAAAGTAAATGTTTGTTTATTTATTTATATATACTAGGTACTGTATAAGAGCTTTTATATAGAAATGCTTTGTATACTTTAAAGTACTATTCAATTGAAGGGTGTTATTCCACCATCCCAGTCAAAAGTATCTGGTAAATGTTTCTCAACTGTAGTGTAGGTCTGCATGAACCCCAAGAAATTTTGTGTGATATTTAAGACAATGTTAGTCATTAGAAGTTATCTTCAATGACTCTGAGGAATGGAAAAATTAAGTCATTGAGAATTGTATATGAGGGCTACAAAACAGTCTGATCCCAGAGCATGTTCTCATGTCACTGTGAAAAGTACTGACCCAGGAAGGAGCTTGCTCTTCACTTTTTCCTCTACACAATTTTGTGATCCTACTTTAGAATTCACCATCTTTGGTTCCCTGTAAGCTAGGTAATGATTGTTTCAGGGATATTAGGGAGGTTAAAGATTTAAATATCTGGGGCTGGGGTTGTGGCTCAGTGGTAGAGTGCTCGCCTAGCATGTTTGAAGCACTGAGATTTGATCCTCAGCACCGCATAAATGTAAAATAAAGATATCATGTCCACTTAAAACTAAAAAAAATAATAAAATAAAAAAAGATTTAAATATCTTCCTATGTGTCTGTAAGATATCCTATTTGTATACTCCCTTATAATTGTAATATGAAAAAAATCGGGGCTAGGGGTGTAGCTCAGTGATAGAGCACTTACCTACCTTGCATGCTGTCCTGGGTTTGATCTCCAGTACTACCAAAACAAAAAAATCTGTACCGGAGATTTCCACAGATTTTTTTTTTTTTTTTTTTTTTTTGAGGGGAGAGCGCATTGCTGGGGATTGAACCCAGGGCCTCACACACATCCTAGACAAGTTTGTCACTCCATCAAAAAAGGAAAAGAAATGCACTCAGTTGATTGTTGAGCTTCACCTTTGAAGATATCAGCATCTCAAAGAAAATCAGGATCAGATCTTTAGAGACTTAAGGCAAGACTAGTACTGAACAAAACAGTAAAGGAATGGTTAATCTTTGCCATCTGACTCTTTCATGCTGTTTTCACCTACTCCTCTTTCTTCTAATATCTCTAGCTCCTTCCAAATGCTTAGTTTGTGTTTATTTCTGAAGATGCCTTGACGTAAGTAAGCTATTCTCTACCAATACAACTTTCTACCTGTAGAGCTTTCCTTTCCATTCCAGATGTTAGGAAGGTATCAAGTTGTCTCCCATCATTCAAATCATGCCATGTAAGTGCTTTCTACCTGAATACCTAAGAACTTTCCTTATAATAAAGGCTTCCTGATATATAGTAATACAAGTATACAAGCTCCTCACTTCTGTGGTATCCCTTATGAGCTTCCATTTTAATTTCTTAGTTTTCTTATCTTTTTTTTTAGTATCACTGTGTTGCTTTTTAAATTTTAAAATCTTTAAAATGTTTTTCTTTAGTTGTAGATGGACACAATACATTTATTTATTTATTTATTTATTTATTTATTTATTTATTTATTTATACCGGGATTGAACTCCTCAGGGGATCACTGAGCCACATCCCCAGCCCTATTTTTCATATTTTATTAGAGACAGGATCTCACTGAGTTGCTTAGTGCCTTGCAGTTGCTGAGACTGGCTTTGAACTCACAATTCTCCTGTCTCAGCCTCCCAAGCTACTGGAATTACAGGCATGAGCCACTGTGCCCAGCTTATTTATTTGTTTTTATGTGGTGCAGAGGCTTGAACCCAGTGCCTCACACATGCTAGGTAAGCACTCTACCATTGAGCCACAACCCCAGCCCTTACCTTCTTACTTTTTAAGAAAATATATGTAGGTAATTGTCTGTCACTTACATTTATTCCAAAATGATACTATTGCTTTATATTTCTCTGGAACTGAAATAACATTTATTTAAATGGTCCTCCCTTGAGCTATTGTAATCTGGAAGCTTTTTTTTTTTATTTTTGTAAGTGCAGTTACCACAGATCTGTTTGACAGGAATGTTTTTCTTATTTCCAAAAACTAACTGTAAAATCTCTGTATTGTTTGATATTTGTTATGGTTTTTCAGTTTGATTATTATTATAGTAAAATCGTTTTTCAGGTCTACTAAATTTTTAAATGTTCTGAAATATGACTACTGACTTGAGATACAGTGTTGTTATTTGGCTTTTTCTATTTTTTAATCTGTACTTTCTGATACAGATGACATTATAATCCTTAAAAAGATAGAAACTACCTGTGTGGAAGACATCAAGAATAAAAAACAGAACAATAAAAAACCTACAGCTTCAAAACGGCGATCAAATGCTCATAGACAACGCAGGCAGAAAGGTAAAGTATACTAAAAATCACACATGGTAAAGAGTCTGAAATATCTGTAACTGACAAGGTAAGCAAATTCAAGAGCTTGCCATGCTGTTGTAAAGTTACATTATTTTACTTATTTTTTTCTAGTCAAGGACTCATATAGGGTTGGTAAGACTCTATGCCATGTCAAATGAAATAATTTTAAAAATTTATCTAAGTTATTTCACTAAAGAAGGGCAAGATGAGATAAGTAACCATATGGGCTAAGAAATGTTTTGTACATTTCTGGTTGGTTGGTCCTTCCACATTTAGGAGGCAATGCAGGAAGGTTAAGAGCATGGTCAATAATCTGGGTACTGCAGCATCCACATTTTGTAAAAAAGAATGTTGTTGGGCAAAGACAGTTGGGGTAGAGTGTGAATAATATCCTCTGTAACACTAACCACATTGGTTGGTTCAGAGAGTGTATTTTCATATGAATATACTGCAGATTGCCATAGTAGAAAATTCTTTTTAATGATTAAGATTCTATGTGATCTAGTGAAAAGGTTGAGACCATCTAAACATTGCACATATTCTCCGAGTTGCCTACCCAGCTTCAGTATAATTCTCCTGTGAATCTTTTAAGTGGCTTAACATATTCTGAAAAAAGGAGGAATGGTTGTTATTATAAGGGCAAAGCAGCTAAGATTGGTGAGATGGTCCATTCTCATGTTCCTAGCCAAATATAAAATTGATTTTTTGAGGCTTTTGAAAATCTATATTCTTTGATTGTTTCTTAAGCTGTCTTTGTACCCAAAGCAAAGCAGATAGGTGAAGCAAATAGCCATACAATCAATACAAGGCAGCCAGTTTCTCTCTATCTCTTCTTTCTCTATTGGAGTATTCCTTCAATTAATTTCAGATACTATGTCCCAACATAGTATATGAAATAAAATTTGAGGTATTATACACAAAGAAGATTACCCTATTAGGGTAGGCAAATGGAAACAGTATGGCAAAGATTGTTCTAGAATTCAGTGAGACTCCTAGATGATATTAGACTATTGAAATATCAAAAGTTTTACAAAACCCAGTGCATAGCTTTAAAATGAGGTCATGCACAATATTTCTGAAAGACATGTTGAATTTGCTGACTAAAAATACAGAAAATAATTATTTTTCAAAGGGTGCACAAAATTCCAAAACAAGCTTGACAAAAAGGTTGATGATCAAAAATCACACGAAGAACCTTCTGGAGCAAAGTCTGGACAAAGCCCTTTAAGTAAGCAGCCTTCAATTGAGCAGGTAAATAAATACCAAGAATTAATTGATATAAAAATTCCTAAGTTTAATTATATATCTTAATATTAAGAGTTATTTTAAATTCCATTGAGAGATGGGATTGTTTCTTAGTATTGTTCCATGGTGACTTGAATACAATCTAAATTAGATTTTTGTTAGTTGAAGTTTTGCCCCTGTGTCTCTTTGTGATAAACTTTTGGGTTGTTTTGCTATTTTTGGTCAATAGAAATTTATTTTAATATTTATTTTTAATTGTAGTTGGACACAATATCTTTATTTTATTTATTTATTTTTATGTGGTGCTAAGGATTGAACCCAGGACCTCACACGTGCGAGGTGAGCGCTCTACTGCTAGGCAGTCCCTGGTCAATAGAAATTCTGAATTTATAAAATGCTAAAATATATTATTGTTAGTTATCCTATATAATCATTCTAATTTTTCTCCTCTTACAGAGTGTTTGATTTTAAGTTATAGTATAAAAAATTTTAGTAGCCTTGTAAATTAATTATAAAAACCAGAAGTGAGATGAAATAGAATATGAAATACACTCTGGAACTAACAAGTGGGACAGACTATGGTTGTATAATCCTTTACCTCAGCTTCTATAGGTAAGCTGGTCACTGGACAAGAATTTGAGAGGTGCTCCTCCAGATTTATAAGCTAACATTGGTGTTAATGTTTCAGCTTGGCCTATAAACTGATTCTTTTTATGGCGTTATGTGATCATTTAGTAAAAAATGGTGGTTCTGGCAGCTTAAACCATTTTTGTTAAATTATGTAAATGCAAACTATTTACTTATTTTGGAGAGGAACATATTGCATTTTCAAATATTTGAACGATTAATTTAAGTTGATCAAATACCTATTAGGCGCCTACTCTATGCAGCCCCCGAATGGTATTAAAGCAGCCTGCTTCAAATACCATATGTGGTAGTAGGAGAGAAAGAGAAGAAAGAAATGTAATGCCAGGCAGGATGAAATACATGTTCTAATAGGGTATATGTTCTACATTATAGAGATGCAGTAATGCATCCTGACTGGGGAGAATTCAGAAAGTCTGATGGAAGAGATGACATTTGATTTATATCTTGTAGGATGAGGAGGTTTGGGATAAAATTTGGAAAGAAGAATGAAAGCTTGGACTGGGGTTGTGGTTCAGTGGTAGAGTGCTCACCTAGCATGTATGAGGCACTGGGTTCAATCCTCAGCACCACATAAAAATAAAATAAGGATATTGTGTCCACCAAAAACTAAAAAAAAATAATTTTTTTTAAAAAAGAAGAATGAGAGCTTTTTTTGATACAGTCCATGATGCAGAAATAAACTGAATATTGTAAAACTGTTTTCAAATTGATAGTATCTTTATGTAACTCATATTTTTGAAATTAAAAAAATTATAGACAAAATACCTTTATTTCATTTATTTATTTTTATGTGGTGCTGAGGATGGAACCCAGTGCCTCACACATGCTAGGCAAGCGCTCTACCACTGAGCTACAACCCCAGCCCCAATTGGGTACTGGGGATTGAACTCAGGGACACTGGATCACTGAGCCACACCCCCAGCCCTGCTTTGTATTTATTTAGAGACAGGGTTTCACTGATTTGGTTAGTGCCTTGCTTTTGCTGAGGCTGGCTTTGAACTCAAGATCCTCCTGCCTTAGACTCCCGAGCTGCTGGGATTACAGGAGTATGCCACCATGCCTAGCTTCCAGCTCCATTTTTGAAACTTTTGAGACTGTCAGTATAGCAAAACTCATCACAAAAATACAGTAAAGAAATATAAGAAAGTTAACCATAATTATTTTACCAATAAATAGAATAATTAGTGTCTGATGGTGTGTTGCAATTCTTTCTCCTTTCCTTTTTTCTTTCTTTTTTTTTTGATCCTGGAGATTGAACCCAGGTCCTAACACAAGCTTGCCGAGTGCACTACCACATTCCCAGTTATTTCAAGACAGGGTCTCAAGTTGGCCAGGCTGTTCTCAAACTTGTGAGCCTGCTGCCTCAGCCTTCCTTGTAGTTGGGATTACAGGTGTGCATCACTGCACCCAACAATGCCTTGCAACTCTAATAAGCAAGTTATATACGTTGAAAGATTTAATCTACTAAGAATAGGATAAATAATCTACTAAATAGGATAAAATTGGATTTATTCAACATAATTCTTTTTGATAGGAAGTTTCTGCTTGCATATAAGGAAGGATAACTAATGTGTATTTCATTTTCTAAAGGTGAAACATTTATTTTGGGGGGAGTATTGGAGATTAAACCCAGGGATTCATTCATGCTTAGCATGTACTCTACCACTAAGCTATATCTTAATCCTGAAACTCTATCTATCTATCTATCTATCTATCTATCTATCTATCTATCTATCTATTTATCTATCTATATTTTTTTAGTTGTAGATGGTCATAATAGCTTTATTTATTTTTATGTGGTTCTGAGGATGGAACCCAGTGCCTCACACATGCTAGAAATGTACTCTATGGCCCCTGAAACTATTTCATATTGTAAACATTTATGAAAGGACCACAATTCCTTTGAGAAGAGTTTTCAGGAGTTAGGCCTCAATCCTATTTTTTCTGCTGAGCCACCGTGCTCCCAATACTATTCACTTAGAAGAGATACATGTGTATTTCACCCAGTCTACTTTTCAGTAGAAATGCTGGGGAGTGTCTATGGCCTTAGGCTCTAGTAAATTTTTTTTTCATGTTTTTTATGTTATTGACGCTTTCTATTCAGAATATTCTTTGTGCTGGTGCCTTCCCTACTATTTAGCAGTTGCTTTCACCTCTGGCAGTGTAATACAAGAAAGGCATAATGCCAAATCTAGGGCATGTTTTCTTTGCCAGGCAACATTTGCTAGTGGAAAGCTTGATTTCTCAGCATAACTTTATCCACTTATTTTATGTAATATCATAGAGATTTGTCAAACTTTCATTATTTCCATTTGGCTGATTCACACTATTGCCTTTTGGTTTAGAAGTTGAAAAGATAGAAAGACTGAGTCATTACCAGGTCAATTTACTTGAACAGTATTAAGCCAACCTTCTGCTTCCTTTATAGATTTCTTTCCTGCACTTTGTTTTTCTCTCTAGAATTAAGTGTTTTTATATTGAATTTATAGATTGTTTTCTTAAATGATCATCAAGCTGGCAAAAACAGTATTTGATCCTAAGGATGTATACTATGAAATGTTATTAAATATTGCCTCTCCTAAACTATAAAGTCATATGATCTTTGTTTCTTTAACAAAATATAGATCCAAAAATGGTAGGTAGAACATGATCTTGGAATATATTAAAATTCATAAAGCGACTAATTTTCCATATTTTCATTTTATTAAAGTTTTATTTGCATAATATTCTTTGTGCCAATGACAAGGGACAACAGAGCTATTCTACAAGGTAGTTCTAAAAACTAGTATATAAAAAGTAATCACAGTAGAATTTCATGAGAAATAATTGCCCATAGAAATGGTCTTAAGAAATATCATTGTGACTTAATCAAATTGTGGAGCATATGTTTCATTTGTTTTGTATAATTGGGGTCCTTTACAGAAGAAGTGCAATGACAATAATAAGACCCAGTCAGAGAGGAATCAAGGCCAATCGGAAGAAAAACAGCATCAATCAGAAGGAAATCGAGGCCACCTAGAGAGATCTCATAGCCGATCAGTGAGATCTCCTGACAAATCCAAGAGATCTCATGGTCAATCAGAGAGATCTCGTGGCCAATCAGAAAGATCTCATGAGCAATCAGAGATATCTCATGGTTGCTCAGAGGGATCTCGTGGTCGCTTGGAGAGATCCCGTGGTTGTTTGGAGAGATCTCGTGGTCGTTTGGAGAGATCTAATGGTCATTCAAAGAGATATCATGATTATTCAGAGAGATATCATGGTCAATCAGGGCGATCTTATGGCCAATCAGAGAGATATCGAAGATACTCACCAGGAGGAAGATTCAAATCATCACCAGAAACTGAGTCCGAATTTGACAGGTAAAAATACGAAGAATACTTAAGCATTAGTACATGTTAAGTGATATGGAAATGTAAAGACATGCTTTCTATTTCTATATTTTAATGGCTAAATGTGTGTTTGTTTTAACAGACATGTATTGGGACAAAGATATTAATGAAATAGAGAATATATATAATATGTAAAGATATATATAATATGTAAAGATATATATAATATGTAAAGATATATATATATATATATATATATATATATATATAATCAATGTTCTTTCAATTTACTGATATATTGTAGCTATCATCCAGTTTCCTAGGTTGTCTCATTAAGTTGTTTTATCTAGGTCTGTTTTTCCTTGCAGAGCTCTATGTACTCAGCCTTTTCTACTGAGCCTACCCCACAATCAGAATTCAGAATATATTGACTTAGTCAGTATTCTATTCTCTTTGGATCTTCCAACCTGTGAGGCAAACTGGTCTAAAAATAACTACTATGAATTTATATAAAATCTATGCCAATAAATTTGTATCCTTCCTTTATCTTCTTCCTAAAAAGTCCTCAGAGAGTCTTAGGAGACAAATAATAGATGTGTCTTTGGACAGCTGAACTTTTCTGCTTTTCCTAAAATCAGACCATAAAAGAGGATGCCTATTTTGTACATAAATTCAATACTAACCTTCTAAGTATATTTTGAATATATTACATATATTCACTGTTGCCTTCTAAAACTATTAGCATAGGTTTGTCTATATTAGCAAAAGAATCAGAGAAATATAAATAGTTCTATGAATTTAGTTTTCAAAAACAGAAGATCTTTTTATTGCAATTTATTAGGTTATTGAATAAAAATTTAGTTTTCAAATTTTTCAGTGATTGCCTTCAGCTTGCATTGTCTATAAATGTCTAGTTAAATATTTGAGTTTATATTAAGCATTGCACAGAATTGGTGATTTCAACAAAAAATTTCTAAAATGTGTGTGAGTTATTGTGTATACATAGAATGTCTGATGCAGACATCACTTTAATGCAAAAGGTTCCATCTCACATTAGCAGTATAAACATAATTTGTGGAGCTGGAGTTGTGGCTCAGTGGTAGAACACTTGCCTAGCATGTGTGAGGCACTGGGTTCAATCCCCAGCACCACATAAAAATAAAAAACAAATAAAGGTATTGTGTCCATCCACAACTAAAAAATATCTTTAAAAAATAAACATAATTTGTTACACAAAATTAAAATGTGATTAATAGCAATGATAAGCAATCCATGTGTCTGCATTTATTAGGGATTTTCCATGTTTTATTTAACTTTACATATTCATTTTTGTTAAGTGCTATAATACTTTCATTAAGACACTGAAAATTCCCTTTACATTATCGTCCAGTGATATATTTCTATCATTTTGCAAATACATTTTATGAGCAAAGTCCTGGGTTTGATCCTCAGCATCACAAAAGAAAAAAATTTAAATACAATGAATAGGTATGTTTAATTTTTTCCTTTATCTTCTGTCATTATAATTTTTATACCCTCAAAACAAATAAATAGTCCTTAAATAGTTAAGGTTAAAGTTAACAAATTTGGAACTATTACTAAGGAATGAACACATAGAGAAAAATTAATATATATTTATAATTGGTCTTCTAAAGATTAATTCTCCTCTATAACTTTCCACTTAATATGCATATATAAGTTGACTAGATAGGTTTAATAATATATTTTAGAACTAGTTTGCTTTTGTGCTAAGTATAAAATGAAGACTTCAGTAATTTCATGTGCCATATAAAATTTCCCCTTCAAGCCAGCTTCACCAGAAAATAAAGACATGCCACAGATGCTAAATAAATTTCTGCATTAAACAAATAAGTCAACCTAGAAGCCCAATGTAGTCTTAATAAAAAGTGAGGTAGCTGGGCAAACATCTCAAATAAAATATGATTGTATACAGAATATCACTTATTTGTGAAGATTTACAAGAAATATTTCCAGTATTAAAAACTGTTAATACCCCGAATAACAACCCTTAATAGGATTTATTGTGAACAAGGTATAAATCTGGGTTTTTCCATTTTCATTCTTTTCTGCAGAGCTGGGGATTGAACCCAGGGCCTCATATATGCTAGGCAAACACTCTACCACTGAACCACATCCCCAGCCTCCTTTTTCTTTTATTACTTATTTCTTTTGGTGGTACTGGGGATTGCACCCAGGGTTGCTTTACCACAGAGCTACGTCCTCAGACCTTTTTTTTTTACAATTTTTTTTTTTTTTTTAGTTTTCGGTGGACCTTTATTTTTATTTATTTATATGTGGTGCTGAGAATCAACTCACACATGCTAGGCAAGCGCTCTACCACTGAGCCACAACCCCAGCCTCAACCTTTTTATTTTGAGATAGGGTTTTACCAAGTTGCCCAGGCTACCTCAAATTTGTGAACCTCCTGCTTTGGCCTCCCAAGTCTCTGGGATTACAGGCGTGTTCCACTGTGCCAGGCTATTTATTTTTTTGAGACAGATTTTCACTATTTTTGTCAAGGATGGCCTGGCCTGGCCTCAAACACAATCCTACTGCCTCAGCCTCCCTAGTAGCTGGGATTACAGGCTATCACCACCATGCCCAGCTTTAAATTTGGATGTTTAAATCCCCTAAAATACCTGATAACAATTTCATATTTTCCCCCCTCTTTTCTGACATGGTGACTGCATTCTCAATCAATGACTTCTTTGGCTGAATTGATGGGTAAATAGAGAGAAATAGCAGAACACAGCCTATCTTTTGTGCCTGTACTAAGTAACTTACATAAAATGAATGGCAAACTCTGTATATCATTAAATTAGCTTGACCATCCCTCTGATGAAAGCTTTTCTAAGCATAGACAAGACCTTCAGAAGGAATGGGCTATTCAGTTTTGGAGTGCTTGCTATTTAAACTTCAGTAATAGGGGCTGGGAATATAACTCAGTGAGTCAGATAAGTACTTAGCATGGGCAAAGTCCTGAATTCAATCCCTAATACCAACAAAACAAAAAAACCAAAACAAAACACCCCTCCCCATCTCCAATTATAGAGTGATAACTAATATCTCCTTACCATTCAGCATCTCTTTGGATATCAATACTAGATATCATTCCAAGTAATTCCTCAAATAGTTTCAGGTCTGATTGTAATTGACAAATGAAACCTTTGATTATCTGATCTTTAATATACTAAAAATACTGTATTTCACTTTGAAAGTAAAAGTTTTTATATTTTATTTTCCTCTTTTTTGTTCTCAAATTCGTCACTTTCACCTAGCCTCATTTGTTGCCTAATCGCCACTATTTTTCTCATTTCTTAAAAAAAAGATGCCAGTGAGAATCTGGTCTGTTTTTCTAAGGAATTGGCCTTTAAGGGGCTATAAGTAGCATGAGTGAGTGGAAGCAACTTAGGAAGTCATGACTCCATGTCCCAAATCTGTCTCAAAATATGACATTAGACAAATTAGTTAATATTGCTGGGTCTTAATTTCCTAATATAGGAAAGGAAAAACTTGAACCATATGAATTTAAAGACATATACCAACTAAAAACATTAGTTTATTAAAAATGGGTTTTTTTTCATTTTTAAAAATTGTGGTTAAAAATATAAAATGTATCATCTTAACCTGTTTTTTTTTTTTCCTTTTTGGTGCTAAAGGCTCAAACTCAGGGCCTCGCACATGCTAAGCACATATTCTGCTATTGAGCAACACCACCATCCCTAATCTTAACCATTTTTAAAGGTGCAGTTCAGAAGTGTTAAGTACATTCACATGGTTTTGCAAACAGATCTCTAGAACATTTCCATCTTGGAAATCTGGAACTCCAAACACATAAAGCGATAGTTTCCTCTTGTCTCTCTTTCCCTAGCCCCTGGCAATCACCATTCTACTTTCTTTTTGTATGACTTTGACAACTTCAGATATCTCATATAAGTGGACTCATACAACAAGTGATGGGTTTATTTCACTTAGCACAATATTCTCAAGGTTCATTCATTCATGTTGTAGCATAACAGGATACTAATCATATGTTAGTTCTATTTAGAATTTTTCATATGTTTCTTGGCCATTTGTATATGAAAAGATTATCAGCATCATTAATCACAATGAAATGCAGATTAGAAGTACAATGAGATATCATCACTTTATACCACCGGATATGTATATATGAAGAAAGATGAAAGTAGAAGAGGGACTATTAGGGACAGGGAAGGGGGCTGGGGAAGAGGAGAAAGGGGAGGAAGAAAAGGGTAAAGGAAGGTTATGGACATGATCAAAGCATGATATATGCATGTATGGAAATATCAGTGTATCCCATTAATTTATACAATCAATATGTGTTAATTATAAATTGAAAATAAAAAAGCTTAGGCTTTTGAGTCAGATAAAAAAATAAAATGAGACTCTTGGAGATAGCACATAGCTGGATCTTTGTTCTTTGAATCCATTTAATCAATCTATACGTTTTAATTGGGAAATTTAATCAATATACATTTAAAGTAATTATTGATAGGGAAGGACTTACTATTGACATTTGTTACTTGTTTTGTGTGTGTCAGAGCTTTTTGTCCCTCCTTTCTTTTCTTATTGCTTTCCTTTATGTTTATGTTTTATTGATTTTTTTGTTTTGCTAGTCTTTTGTTCCTTTCTAATTTTCTTTTGTGTGTATTCTAAAGAGATTTTCTTAATGGTTACCATTGCAATCATATAAAACATCTTTAAGCTATGACATTCTATTTCAAACTGATAGCAACTTAACTTTTTACATAGAAAGTATACTCCTTTATAGCTCTGCCCATTCCCACTTTATGTTATCAATGCCACAAATTGCATCTTTGCATATTGTATACTCATTAACATAACTTTATACTTTTTTTTTGTTTTGGCTGTAAATCGTATGCACCAAAAGTGTAGAAGTATGGGTTACTATATTTTTTTTTCTTATATTGTCCTTTACCAGAGAATATTTTATTTTTTATAGCTTCATATTGCTGTCTACTATCCTTTCATTTCAACTTGGACTTCCTTTTGTATTTCCTTTTTTTAATATTTATTTTTTAGGTGTAGATGGACACAACACAGTGCCTTTATTTTTATGTGGTGCTGAGGATCGAACCTGGGTCCCGCCGGTGCTAGGCGAGCGCTCTACCGCTGAGCCACAATCCCAGCCCCCTTTTGTATTTCTTGTAGAATGAATTTAGTGGTAATAAACTTACCATTGGTGGGTGGGTGTCAGGGAATGACCACAGGGCCTCATGTAGGCTAAACCACATGCTCTACCATTGAAATATACCCCCAGCTTCTTTCCTTCATTTTGTGTGTGTGTGTGTGGGGGGGTGCTGGGGATTGAACCCAGGGCCTTGTGCATGCAAGGCAAGCACTCTACCAACTGAGCTATATTCCCAACGCTTTCCTTCGTTTTTTTGAAGGACCATTTTGTAAGATACAATATTCCTGGTTGGCAGTTTTATTTTTCTTTCATTGCTTTAAATATTACCTTTCCACACTCTTCTGGCCTGCAAAGTTTCTTCTAAGCAGTCTACTGATGATCTTATGGAAGTTTCCTTGAATGTGATGAATCACTTTTCTCTTGCTGGTTTCAATAGTCTATATCTTTCACTTTAGACATTTAGGGGTGGCTCTCTTGTATTAAGAGTTAATTTCGGGGGCTGGAGTTGTGGCTCAGCGGTACAGTGCTTGCCTAGCATGTGCAAGGTCCTGGGTTCGATCCTCAGCACCACATAAAAACATTAAAAATAATAATAATAAAAATAAAGAATTTTAAAAAAGAGTTAATTTCAAATTATCTCATCTTAAAAATGCTAATTTGCCAATATATAATAAGAAAAGAATATTGCTTGAAAACATTTATTCTGAATAATTTCTTTCAAAGTAAAAGATTACTTTTAAAAAATTTTTCATCCTTTATGATTGATGTCAGGTCTTTTGCAATGAAAAAAAGGAATGAATACTTCCATAGGCAGATACAACAAAGAAATAACCTACTGAATGTGAACCGAGGGGTAAGTGTCAGCACTTTCAACTTTATAGCTTAGAATCTATATGGTTTTATATATCATTTTCATCTGACTAGGCTTTCCCTTTGCAGCTTTTTGTTTTTATGAGTTTTGACATCTACTTATATTGATGGTTGCTTTCATAAGTTTTAAACTTATTTACCAACATCAATATATGAAGAAACCACATATCATTATATATCTATACAAATAGCCAAGTGTTTCTAGCTTTAAAGGCAATTAGTTACCAAAGTTTCCCTCATTCTTTCTATTACCCCTCATCCCAATATAATCCATTACATCATTTAGCTTCTAAATAGGCATTATATAAGAGCAAGAAAAGATGACACAACTAATACATACTAGTAGCATGTATTATTTTAAACAATATGTTTAACAACCATCGTATCCCTAGGACATCAACTTTACTTTATTAATTATTTACTGAATGTCTGTGAACAAACAATAGCAAGAAATGATATAAATAGTATGTTCATTAAGCTAATCAAGTATTTTGCTGGAAATTTCCATTTTTAATATAAAACATGTGTTTGACATAAGTATTTAGGTCAAATACTTTATTGAGAAGATGTAACTCCCATATGAAACACTTAGTACTTATTTCTGCCCATGATACACTGGTATATTTTCCAGTACTTCTCTACCTAGCATAAATGGCAATATGATATAGTATAAAAGTACTAGTCTGGATCTCAGAGACTTGGCTTCCCTTCCCAGCTATTGCACTGACTGGCTGCATTTATTGCCTTGATTAAGTCAACTTGATTTACTCAACTGTAAAATGGAAATTATATTTATATCATAGGTTGTTGTGATGATTAATTGAAAAATATATAGACATTTTAAGATAAAGACTGGATTATGGTAAGCATTCTCTAAGTTGAAGTTATTATTTTTTCATTTACTATGATTATGATTACATCAGATTATTAATTATAATAACCAAATGTTCACATTGATATGATTAATTTTAAAATATTTTTCAGTCAGTACAATATGGGGTATGCATCCAGGAAGCCCTGTTTAACTTATGGAGACATTGCCATTAGACACACATCTATCCTGAATTTGAGATTGCTTACAGTAGCATGTTTACTTGAAAGTACTAATATATGGTTCCAACCTAAACATGAACATTCCAATAAGAGAATAGTTGATCTGTAACATTAACCCTTAAGAATAGCTCCATGTGTTATTTTGCTTGTACAATCTTCTTGCTCTATAAACTTATATTATTTGTAGAATTTTTAATAACAAATTTACCTGAAAATTATATCTATGGTTAAGACTTCATATAAAAATAGCAGTACCATCTTAAACACCATCTACATATAATTGGATGCACTGCAACCAGTTCAGTTAGAGTGATCTGGGCCAACTAACATTTGAATCAAAAGCTTTGATATGTTTATTTGGTCTGTTTCATTGACCAAATATAGATGTAACATATGTTGTCACTTGGACAGTAATTATAGGAATTAGAGATATCAGTTAATTATTTTAAAAAATTTAACTTGCACTTGAAATGTCTAATTGACATAAATGACACTTTCTAAAATTAAGTTATTGGGACAATACAGTCCCCCCCCCATGAATACAGTCAAAGTGTCAGGTTTGTTATAAATATTTTATATACAATTTTATATTATATATCATTTAAAATAATATATATTTTGTATAAAATTATATATATATACACATATATACATATGTGCATATATATGTATATATTATATACATATATTATATATACATATGTGTGTATGTGTGTGTGTGTGTGTGTGTGTGTGTGTGTGTGTATGGAAATGTTGAGGTCACCCTTTTCATTTACCTAGCTCCAGATAATCAGTGTTTGGATCCATGCCACATTAAGATCCTAAAGACTTTTCCTGCAGGTCACTACTAGCTGTAAGGCTTTGGGGAAATCATTAGACTCTTCTGAATTACAGCTTCTTCATATGTAATGAGAGGGAGTTGAACGGCTTGATCTCTAAATGTCCACTGGGCTTTGACATTCTTATAGCTGTAATTTGGGGCAAAAAGTCAAAAATTGAATGTTAGACTAAGGATAAAGCAAAGAGAATATTATCACTGAAAATACTGATTCAATTTCAAATGCAGACAATAAACATCCTGTGCTAAGTTAGGCTTTTGCATTATTTGTTTCAACTTTTTCCATTTAGGTAACTCCAGAAAGTGAGCGCAACTCCAATGAAAATAAAAGAACTTATGAGAGGTAATTGCAGACAGACATCTATACAAGTAATTTAATTATTCTTAGGGAGAAATATGAAAAAATAAGATTAAATATAAATTCCAGCAGGGGGCCTTAGAGTCTGAACAATCCTTAACAATTTTTGTAAACAATCCTAATACAGAACCAGAAAATTCTTGAAACTGCCTGGCTTGCTTTTATTTTTTACTTTTGAGATTTCCATGTATCACTTTCCTATGGTGTGTATAAATGTGTTGATGTTGTATTTTGCTTAAAACATGCAGGAATTGTCACCCCAAAGAATTTAGTGCTGTGTAATTTTTTCTCGTTTTCAATATTAAGATTTAAAACTCTTAGCAGGGTGTGGTGGTACATACCTGTTATCCCAGAAACTCAGGGGGCTGAGGTAAGAGAATCACATGTTCAAGGCCAGCCTCCAGTGATTTGGAGAGGCCCTAAGCAGCTTTGGGAAACCCTGTCTCAAAATTAAAAAAATAAATAAATAAATTTTAAAAGGACTGGGGATGTAGCACCCCTGGATTAAATCCCAGTACGAAGAAGAAGAAGAAGAAGGAGTAGGAGAAGGAGAAGGAGAAGGAGGGGGAGGGGAGGGGGGAGGGGGAGGGGGGAGGGGAGGAGGGGGAGGGGGAGGGGGAGAAGGAGAAGAAGGAGATTTAAAATTCTTTGCTGCTCATCCTTCTCTGAGGCAAAATGAGAAATATCCTTACAAATGGAGAGTTCTTTTAAAGGTGTAAATTTCTCATATGAAAGGTAACATCTACTCTGTTTTCAAAGTTTTTCCTATATTTCCTATTGCTCAAACTAATTAGCTCTGAGATTTGGGGCAGCATATTCTGGTCTCCTACAGTAATATTTTGGGATGGTTTGTCCTAAAATACCACCAATGATTCAGGAGCATCTATGCAGCCAGAAAGGAAAGAATGATGTTACCTCCCTTGGAAGGCACCTGTGAAAGGAATGAAAGTACACTAGACCTAGAAGCAGATGAATAAGAATAGCTAGCATTTACTGAAATGCTTATCATGTGCTAAGCACTGCACCAAGTAAACATCTTTACATTTGTGATTTAATTTATTAGCCCAGCAGTCCTGTACAGAGTATTAATATTTCCATGTCACAGATGAATAAACTAAGGAGGGACTTATTATTTTTCTTGCAGTACTAGGGATCAAATGCAGTGCCTCCCGAATGCTAGACAAATGCTTTACCACTGAGATATAGCCCTAGCTCAAAAAGGTATTTTATTTTCCTGAACTCATACAACTAATGGGAGCTAGAAACTATATTCAAATTTAATTTGTGTCTACAAAACCAGTGGGTTTTCTACTCTCTCATATTGTCTCTCCACAACTACAAGTAAAGAAGAGGTCCAAATCCCTAAAAGCCTACCTAGCATATTCATTTTCTGTTGTTTAAACAAATTTCTATAACTGGTCACAATGGATTTACATCATGTTGAGTACAAAGCCAAAGAGCACAACCAGGAGATAAAAGAGAGGAGAGAGGTTTATTACACGCAACAAGGAGAGTACTGGTGATTATTGTTAAACCATTGTTCTCCTCAAAGAAAGCAAGGGCTTTTATTGGGAAAGCTTACACATATTCATGTAGGAAAGACTCATCATCACATGTAGAGGTGGGCACATTCTTGAGCATGCTCAGTTAGAGGATCATGTTCAAATAATTGCAGACAGGAATGCCTTTGGGCAGAGAATTTATTATTATAATGAGCAAAGTTTACTGTAGGTCACCTAAAAAGAAATCAACCAGACTGACTTGGTGATTTTGGCTGGTTCCTTGTAAGTTTCTACAAAGGGTCTTTTTAATTTTTTTTAATTGTTCTAATTAGTTATACATGACAATAGAATGCATTTTGACACATCATACATAAATGGAGTGTAATTTCTCATTCTTTTGGTTGTATATGATGTAGAGTTACACTGGTAGTATGATCATATATGTAATAGGGTAATAATGTCTGATTCATTCTACTGTCCTTCCTACCCATATCCCCCCCCCCCTTCACTCCTCTCTGTCTAATCCAAAGTACTTCTATTCTTCTTCCCCCATCCTTATTTTGAATCAGCATCTATGTATCAAAGGAAACATTTGGCCTTTGGTTCTTTTGGGATTGGTTTATTTCGCTTAGCATAATATTCTCCAGTTCCATCCATTCATCAGAAAATGACATGATTTCTTTCTTCTTAATGGCTGAGTAATATTCCATTGTGTGTGTGTGTGCGTATATCACAATTTCTTTATCCATTCCAGATGAATATCTGTTGAAGGGTACCTAAGTTAGTTCCATAATTTAGCTATTGTGAATTGAGCTGCTACAAACATCAATGGGGTTGTGTCATTGTAGCATGCTGATTTTAAGTCCTTTGGGTATCAAGCTAGGAGTAGGATAACTGGTTCAAATGGTGGCTCCCTTCCAAGTTTTCTGATGTATTTCCATGCTGCTTTCCAAAGTGGTTGCACCAATTTGCAGTCCCACCAGCAACATATGAATGTACCTTTTCCCCCACATCCTTGCCAAATTTTTTTGTTACTTGTATTTAAAAAAAAAAAAATCATTTATTTTTTAGGTGTAGATGGACACAACACAATGCCTTTATTTTTATATGGTGCTGAGGATTGAACCCGGCTCCCACCTGTGCTAAGCAAGCACTCTACCGCTGAGCCACAATCCCAGCCCCTAACCACAATCTCAGCCCCCTGTTGCTTGTATTCTTGATGATTGCCATTCTGACTGGAGTAAGATAGAATCTCAGTGTAGTTTTGATTTGCATTTTTCTAATTGCTAGAGATGTTGAATATTTTTTAATATATTTGTTGATCTGTGAAATGTCTGTTCAGTTCCTTAGCCCATTTATTGATTGGGTTTTTTTTTTTTTGGTGTGAAGCTTTTTGAGTTTTTTATATATTTTGGAGATTAATGTTCTGAGGTTCATGTAGTAAAGATTTTCTCCAATTTTTTAGACACTTTCTTCACGTTATGGATTGTTTCCTTTGCTGTGAAAAAGCTTTTTAGTTTGATGCCATCCCATTTATTGATTCTTGATTTTAGTTCTTGTGCTTTAGGGGTCTTGTTAAGGAAGTCAGATCCTAAGCTAACATGGTGGATATTTGGGCCTACTTTCTCTTCTACTAGGCACAGGGTCTCTGGTCTAGTGCCTAAGTCCTTGATCCACTTTGAGTTGAGTTTTGTGCATGGTGACAGATAGAGGTTTCATTTCATTTTGCTGCATTTGAATTTCCAGTTTTCCCAGTACCATTTGTTAAAGAGGCTATCTTTTCCCCAATGTATGTTTATGGTGACTTTGTGAGATAACTGTATTTATGTGGGTTTGTCTCTGTGTCTTCTATTCTGTATCATGTTTCTACATGTCTATTTTGATGCCAATATCATGCTATTTTTGTTACTATAGCTCTGTAGTATCATTTAAGGTCTGTTATTGTGATGCCTCCTGCTTCACTTTTCTTGCTAAAGCTTGCTTTGGCTATTGTGGGTGCCTTATTTTTCCAAATGAATTTAATGATTGCTTTTCCTATTTCTATGAACAATGTCATTGGGATTTTAATAGGAATTTCATTAAATCTGTATAACAGTTTTGACAATGTTAACTCTGCCTATCCAAAAGCATGGGAGATCTTTCCATCTTTTAAGGTCTTCTTCAGTGTCTTTCTTTAGTGTTCTGTTGTTTTCATTGTCGAGGTCTTTCACCACTTTTGTTAGATCGATTCCCAAGTTCTCTAGTCACTGGGATTATAAGCATGCACTACTGCACCCGGCTAAAAGGAATCTTTTTAAAAAATTTTTAATTGTAGATGGACACAATACTTTTATTTTATTTTATTTTATTTTTTTTATGTGGTCCGAGGATCAAACTCAGTGCTTCACACATGCTAGGCAAGTGCTCTACCACTGAGCCACAACTCTGGCCTCTAAAAGGAATCTTAAGATTCTTGAATATACTTTGTTTTGTATTTTTGTTCTTTTTAGTTATATGTGACAGTAGAGTATACTTTGAGTTACTTATACAAACATGGAGTATATCTTATTCTAATTAGGATCCACAGCTGGTACAAATGAGATCTAGAAGGTTAAGTTGAAAGGCTCATTAGTTACTCATCTAATTAGTGGCTGTCATGTATATATTTTTAAATATTATGCTTAATTGACAGATATGTGAGTCGTGGAGTTGTAGCTTTTCAAATGAGAACTAAATATACTACAACCAAGAGTTCCTCATACCAGCCCAAAGGAGTATTCCTGAATTTCAACTTTCGAGCACTGGGGAATCAGGTAAACAGAATTGTACAATAAATCTGTTCAACAGATGTTAAGGAATTCATGTCTATTTTAGGCCTACTTGATATATAAATGGTATCTTTTATGTATAGAAAAAATGTGGTAAACCAGAGCTTATCTGGAGCCCTTAATACACTAGAAATCTTTTCTCTGTATACTACCTTTGTGAAAGGCACAAAGGTCAAGAAAATAATCCAACTTGATTAGTTTTTTTTTTTTATATGAATTTAAAGTCTGAAAGGAAAGTGAGGAACTGGGAGATGGGCGAGCGAGAAATGAAAGACGGAGACCAGGCAGAGATACACACGAAAGTTTATTTTTCAGAGCTGACAAAATAAAGGACATCTCTCCATAGACAGAGAGAGGCAAAACAAGCTTGAGTTCTGGAACTTTTATGGGGGAGGCTCAGGGATTAGAGCAGGGGTGGGGGGTCCTAATGCAGCAGTTAAGGATTGGGTTGGTATGAGGGAGTTGTTAGTCTCTCTTGGAAACGCCCTTGGGCAGGAAAGTGAAATTTTTCTTAAAATGGTGGCTGTCACTTTAGATGGCTGTCCAGATGCTAAGCAAGGACCTTACAAAGTCAAACATGGATTTAGCCCAAATTAGTATACATTTACAACTGTGGCTGCCTTAAGGCTCAACATGATTCTCACTTGTCAGGGAGACAGCTACATTTACTGGACCATGTACTAAAGCAAGAAACTGTACTAATGTAGTTTTAATGATTTTCATAGCAGGGATTGAAACTGAAAGAATTTTCTGCCAGTCTTCAGTTAGCAACAGACTAAATTAATCAGAGAACACTGCTCCATTCATATTCTGATTGTGTTGTGCATAGAAGTATATAACTCATAAGAGGAAAATAGGCAATATATTCTAATAAATTCAAACTACCGGTGCCTCAGAGCAGTACCAATCTGGTTTCTAATTAAGGTTTTGGGATGAGAAAGGTATTTCTGGAAGATAGGGAAAGAAATTTGGGCTCAGTGGCAGTCCATATAAAGATGAAACTGGAAGTTCAGTCTTGGACAATCTTAGAAGTATTGTAAGCAGTTGTAAACTAATAATACCAATTGGAAGTCACTTGACCCTAGGGTTGTCTTCACAAAGCAGATCACAAATCCCCTGGGCATAGTCAAGGTATTTTATCTCCACTCTATAAAGGTAAGTCTGACCCTCATTCCTCTGTGGAACTTATGCACTTACTTTGTGGCACAATAGTATGCGTTTTTCACTGTTCTTCCATTAAAGCCCTTTTATTCCACTGTTTAGCCTGTGAGAACTAAGATGTGGCCTCTGTCTTACTGAAGATCAGGCAAACTACTTATGCTCCTAAAGTCACAGAGAAGTACTCTACACAGTTTCTTCAAACTCAAGAGGCTTCAGTATCTCCCTCAAGAGTCTTCTCCAGCCATTCCCTGTGTATTTTTAGTAGCCACATTTCATTAGTATTTTGTAAGGTTGCTAACCTCCAAAGTCAAAGCTTTTCTCTCCTTCACAGACTAAACTTTCACTCAACGAGAGATTCTCTAAGCTGAAAATTATGAGAAAACCAGGATCTTTCATCAACTGAAGACCAAAATGTCCTTTCTTCTTAAACATCCACTGTTAACAGGACAACTGTAGTGAATTATATTCAGGAACCTATATACATTTATTAAACACTTAAATTTGTACTGTTTTATTAAAGTATTCCACCTTACATAAGTTTTTTTAAAAATTTTGTAGTTGTAGATGGACAAAATGCTTTATTTTTATTGGTTTATTTGTGTGTGATGCTAAGGATCGAACCCAGTGTCTCAGGCAAATGCCTCAGTTCCAGGCAGTGCTCTGCCACTGAGCTATAGCCCAAGCCCACCTTATGTAAGTTTTAATGGAATAATATTTCGAGACTAAGAGTAAAAGAAAGAAAAAATGTTTAACTTTGTTTGCATAAAAGAACAGGAAAGTGAGCAAGAAGGAGGTGATTTCAAATGACAGCTTTTTAGGAAAATAGCTTTTTCCCAAATTTTTGGCATTAGAGAATTTGTTTCTGTGTTTTAATCTTATCCCTTAAGCTTTAGAACCTACATGAGTCCTAAGCAGACTCCATTTCATTAGTATAGCATTTCATCAGTATAGGTAATTGATAAGGTTCTGTTATAATTCAATGTTCTATGCCACAAAAGTTGTAAGATTGAATTCTATTCTGATTATTAAAATGCTCAACTTGCATCTTACATTTTACATTTTTATAAGATTTTTTATAGTTTTATTTTTGACATGGATTTATTATAAGAACTTTTAAGTCTTCTACTGTCATTTTTGTGACTATGTTAAATAAATAAAGCTTAAAAATTAATGTGACTTTTTCTGTCCACTGATATTTGGGGTTAAGTAATGGTGATTCTGATATGAATTGTCAAAATGTAATTTGAACCTTAACTCCTCTGTTCACTTAAGTCTGTTAGAGTAAAATGGTAATGATGAGTTTATAATTATGTGATACTTCCATGTAAGGCTGGTATTTTTATTGTAAAAAAATTCTGTCCTCACATTTAATATTTGCTTATACAAGGAAAATGTAGTACAGTATAAAGATATAAGAAAAGATGGAGTCTAATCTGGCACTGCTTTATGAACCAAATTAACAGCTAGTAAGACTCTCTTTACCTATATCATTGTGTCAAGAAGAAAAAGGATCATGAGTTTGATTTAAGGACTGTATAGACTGCTACAGCTCTGTGTGTGTGTGTGTGTGTGTGTGTGTGTGTGTGTGTGTTTGTGTTACTGGAGATTGAACCCAGGGCCTCATGCATGCTAGGCAAGTATTCTACCACTGAACTATACCTATGGCCCTTTGCTGTAGATAGTTGCCAAGTACTAATCTTGAATATAGAGAATGACAGTGTGAATGATGCTTCCTAATGTCAAGTGATTTGGAGAGTGAATGTTTCTTCTGATCACAAAAATAATACATGGCCATTGCAGAAATTTTAGAAAATATAAAATAAAATAACAAAAATTAAAAATCACTCACATAGATGGGCATGGTGGCAAATGCCTGTAATTCCAGCTACTCAGGAAGCTAAGGCAGGAGGATCACAAGTTCAAGGCCAGCCTCAGCAAATTATCAATACCTTTCTCAAAATAAAAAAGGACTGGGGATGTAGTACAGTAGCAGAATGCTGGCCTAGAATGCATGGGCCCTGGGTTCAATCTCCAGTACAAAACACACACACACACACACACACACACACACACACACACACAAATGCTGTATTATCTACCTCCATATTTATTTTCCTGTCACTAAGAGTTCTTCCACAGCAAAGCTCTCCACAATATATATCCAATTTATCATTGCTGGACAGGCTATTTCCAGCATTTTTTTTAATTTTTAAAAACTACTTTTAATTGTAGATGGACACAATACCTTTATTTTGTTTATTTAGTTTTATGTGGTGCTGGGGATCAAACCCAGTGCCTCACATGTGCTAGGCAAGCACTCTGCCACTGAGCTACAATCCCAGACCATCCAGCAAGTTTTTATAAGCTATGCTTTATGATGAGACTCATTTCATTAGTATAGCATTTCATCTTTGTAGTGTACCTCTCATGCATTCCATATGATAATTTTATAGAATTAGAATTGCAAGTTCAAATAGTACATATTTAGAATGTAACATGTATTGATAAATTGCTGCTCAGAAAGGTAATATTTTCTCATATCCTCATTGACAGAGAATACTGGTTAGAAATATTGTTTTCAGTGTCTTGCTTGCTGATAGGTAAAGAGAAACAGAATAAGTCAATAAACCTAGCAATATTGTCCAAGCTCCAAATGGTGTCTTTATTAAACAGCAGGGGTATAACATAACTCTGTCACCCTCTACTTTGAATAACATTAGACATACAGGAGTGCCGCGACCCCTCGCCAGCAAAGGAAACACGACACAGGATTCTTCCTTCAGCAGTTTATTCAGGCCTTTGTTTAGACATGTCTTTTAGCTTGTTTCCCTCTCTACTCCCGTGTGCCCCAGCCTTAATAAAGCAGATAAAGCCCCAATGCACAACTGCCACGTGGACTTTTCTCATAGGGTGCCAAGTCACAGCGTGCCAACTCATTCTGATAAGGAGTTGTTTGTCACAGACTACAGCGGAGACCAGCGCCATCTTGTAATGGCAGCCACAGTACACAGAAATGGCTCACCACACAGGAGCACAAACTGTCAATTTGGACAATGCCAAGAGTTTAGCATTCTGTCATTTGATAGTGTGTAAACAAAGAAACAGGCTGACTAGATTTTCCATTTTTGCTTCATTTGGCGTCAGTCATAGCATTTATGCCCCCCATGTAATCTTCAGACCAACTTTATCAGCCCTTTGCTGTAGATAATTGGGAACTTACATGTTCTCAGGCCTTACCTCAACCTCTTAAATCAGAAACTCTGGATGTGAACCCCAGCAATCTGCGTTTTAACAAACCCTTCAGAGGACCCGGATGCATACTAAAGTCTGACATTATACACTATCCCACTCCTAAGTGGTAAATAAATTCCTACCTAGGATCTTGTGAAATTATAGCACCTACCTGCTGTCTCCCTTTCTCCAGCTGTCTATCTCTGTGCTTCTTAGTTTTTAATATGCCAGACACCCTCCTCTCCCCTCTAATACATTCCTCCTTTTTTGTGAGTGTGCTGAGGGTTGAACTCAGCCCTACCACTGAGCTAGACTCCCAGCCCTGCATTCTTGTGTGTACTGCTCATCCTTCAGGCTGCAACTCTTGTTAAGTTAAATGGATTGATGGGGTAATGCGCTACCAAGGGCCTTGTATATAGATTGGCCCTTTTTAAATACTTAATTTTTACTTGTAGTTGGATTCCATATCTTTAATTAATTTATTTATTTTTATATGGTGCTGAGGATTGAACCCAGTGCTAGACGAGCGCTCTACCGCTGAGCCACAACTCCAGCCCCGGATTGGCCCTTTTTTGATTTGATCCTTGCCCATGCTGTTTTATCTTATTCTGGTTTTCATCTATCACACACCTTTCCTACCACACAAGCTTCCTTGCAAGCCTCTAACACAGCATGTTCTTGCCCTCAGGGCATTTGCACTTGCCTTTCCATAAGCCTAGAGCACTTTTTCACTTAGGAGGCTCTTCACCCACAAGTTTGTGTGGCTCCCCTCCCTCGTCATTCAGACTGCCGCTCAAATGTGACTTCTTCCACTACCTCAGAGGGAACTTCCATGACTACCCTATACCTAAAGAAGCACTACAATCACATTTTATCCCCTTGTCATGCTTCACAGCATTTATCATGCTCTAACATTCCATTATATTTTTATTTGTTTATTGTCCCTTCACTCCTCTTGGAGGAAAACTCTGTGAGGGCGGGCACTTTCTAAATTTTATGCATGCACGTGTGTGTGTGTGTGTGTGTGTGTGTGTGTGTGTGTGTGTTGCTGGGGATCAAACCCAGGGTCCCTACATATGCTAGGCAGGCACTCTGAACATCTCCAGCTCTTCACCAAAGCCTGATATATAAAAGGTTCCCATTGAAAATTTGTTGAATGGAAAATTTGAATTTTGAATGAAAGAATATTGTAAGAAATGTAAAACACAGGCTGGGGAGTGTAGCTCAGTGAAAAAGTGCTTGCCTAGCATGTTTGAGGACCTAGGTTCAATCCCCAGCACTGAAAAAGTATGTAATAAACAAAGATTGGAAAAAAATACACTAACATGTTAGAATCTGAGGGCTTATAGCTTATAGTTTGTGTTTTCCCATATACATTTTTCCATATTTTACAAATTTCTGAAATAACCATATTTTATTTATATCAATAAAATACAATTGTGGTAAAATAAGAAGCCATAAAAATATTGAAGTTAATTTTTAGTTTGTATATCTGATGGCATTCCTTTAGCTGTGTGGAGTTTTTTGTTTTTTGTTGTCTGGTAGATTTCCCTATTCCAGCTGAGTGCTGCCCATCAGTCAGCAGATGGCAGCATTCAACTTCCCAAAACTAGCCTTTCTCTGCCTGCCCCCCCACCCACAAACTGCAATAGAAGAAAGAAAAGAACTCTTTAAACAAGTTGTGGAATGTTTGAATACTTCAGAAAATGGACATTTGTATGAAGATGGGACACATTTTATTCTTACAGCAGTTTCCCATTTTAATTTGGACAGATGATCTTCAGGCTAAACAACCCATCTTGAAAGTCCACTAGTAAAGAGGACTAGTGGCATAATTTTACATTTCTCAGAGCCACAGTTGGCAGTTGTTGTAGGCAAGACCAGCCTTCTGTGGAGATGTTCTGGCAGCTGCTTGCAAAGTGTGACTTAAGGACCTCTCAACAATTCCTCTCCCATCCCCATAGCTCTAACTAATGCTCCCCAAAACCACTTTCCTTTGCCAGATAACTGGGGGACATTAAACATTTGTTCCCTTTTAAAATTCAAATATCCCAGGAGGAATTTGAATAGTCATGGAATTTTAATGTTGTAAAGTAATAAAATCTAGTTTGTTCCTTTTTTTTTTTTTAAGGAAAGAAGTCTGAGACTAAGTACTTAAATTCTCCATGATCATACAGCTAGTTAGTGTCAGAGCTAAGTAAAACATGGCCTCCATCTCATACCTTCAGCTCCATATAGGCTTGTGTTTCCCTGCAATGATATGCTGTCTGGGACTTGCTTTAAAATACTCCATCCATCCATCAATCAATAAATTACCCATTCAATAAATTATATATGTAATTATACATAAAATAGATAAGCATATGTAAATATATAATATAAATAAAATGTATAAATATATACAAAAATTCTACAATAATTTTTTTAAAAAATACATGTTACTATATCTTAGTTTAAATAAGTGTACTAGATTTTTAAAATTAATTAATTTATTTTTAAATTTGCTCCAATTAGTTATACATGACAGTAGAATGCATTTTGACACATTGTAGGTAAATAGAGCACAACTTCTTCCTCTGGCTGAACATGGTGCAGAGTCACACCGGTAGTGTAATCATACATGTATATAGGGTAATAATGTCCATCTCATTCCACCATCCTTCCCATCCCCCACATACTGCTATGAATATTCCTGTATATTTGGGGGGGGTGAATATATTTAATTTTCTGGGGGTACACATGTAAGAGTAGAATTGCTGGGTATAATGGTAACTCCATGTTTCCAGAGTTAGCAAAGAAATGCCTATAGTCAGCAATGAAGAGCCAGTTGAAAATAAGACATGAAAAGATACTTGACATCATTAGCCATCAGGGAAATGCAAACCCAATCTGCAATGAGATACCACTTCACATCTACATTGATGGTTGTGGTCAAAAAGGCACACCAGAACAAGTAGTGATCAGGATATGGAGAAATTGGAACTCTTGAACATTGCTGGCCAGATTGTAAAATAGTGCAGCTGCTTTAGAAAATAGCCTGGGATTTTCTTAAACAATTAAACATAAAGTCCCTGCATTTGTGGATGTTTCCTGGGAAGGAGGGGAAGTGGTGATCGGGGTTTGAACAAAATAGCTAGAGAGCCTCCTCCACCCTTCCCTCCGATGTGGATTGTCATTAAACACATGCCTATTCAGATAGACAGATATATATGTGGCTGTACTATTCCTCTCTTTGGTGTCACTTCACATCTTATTCGCATCCCATCTCCACTCTCACCTCCTTAATATAGTAGAAATAGGAATTCTTTCTAAAACAATGGGTGCAGAAGAGGCTGCTCATAGTTTCCTTTGTTGTTATAGCTGATATTTTGGTAGTGGTGGCAGGAATGTGAGCAGAGGTTTAGTATGTAATTCATATATGCAATTCATATTTTGAAAGATGTAGGCTTTTTTTCCTTTAAATGTGATCTGGCTATGTTGCCCAGACTGGCCTCTAACTCCAGGGCTCAAAGGATCCTGCCTCCGCCTCCCAAGTGCTAGGACTAGCAGGCATAAAACACCAAGACGGGCTTGTACTTCACATTGTGTATTTTCCTGCCTCATGATCTTTTAAAAAAATATTTTTGTAATTGGACACAATACCTTTATTTTATTTATTTATTTTTATGTAGTGCTGAGGATCAAACCCAGGGCCTTGCACGTGTGAGGCAAGCGCTCTACAGCTGAGCCACAACCCCAGCTCCTGCCCCATAATCTTATTTTCACCCTTGTGCCTCTGGAAATGTTTCCCTCATTCCTTTCATCTTGTCTAGATCCTTCCTATCCTGTGAAATCCAGGTCAAATCCTACCCTTTCTGTAAAGTTTTCCTTCATTCAAACTCAGAGAAGTGTTCCATGACCCCAGTAGTATAGTGCCTGAATATCCTAGTATTTGAGGGGTGGGGGCAGTGGTACCTGAGGATTGAACCCGGGCCTCATGCATGGTAAGCAGGCTCCTCCCACTCTTTTTTTTTTTTTTAGGTAGGGTTTTGCTAAGTTGTAGATTGGCCTTCAACTTGAGATTCTCCTGCCTCAACCTCCCAAGCAGCTGGGATTAAAGGCATACATCACCACACCCAGCTATCCTAGTAATTTAAACACCAGAAAATGCTGCTTTACTTAAATTCATATAGTAAAACATGTGATATTTCATTCATATGTTCTACCTTATGCTAGAGAAACAGTGGCACGTGCAAAAAGAATTTAAGAAATAGATAAGTGAGATAAATTTAAAATGCAGCAAATGTGAATGAAAATTTGGGTGTAATGCATTGGTACAAGACTTGAGTTGTTTGGTTTTACTTGGAACATTCATACTTTACGGCTGTATTGTATGATTTCCCTTGGTTGGTAAATAATTGGGATGAGAACCAATAGGTTTGGGTTTGTGTCCTAGCTTAGCTGCTAACTAGGTATGTAATCTTTGAGCTCCCTTAACTCTCCCTATGAATCAATTGGAAAATTAAAACCAAATGGGAATCAAATGGACACCTTTAGTGTCTATGGCACTATGTCTCAACAAACAATTCTTATACAGCCTACCTTTTCTCTGCTACTCCTTTTCTCCAGTGTCACTTCCCTAGCTCAGGCTCTCCTCATCCTGAACCCAGTCTCTTGATACTCCAAATGTAGTCTTCAGCCAAGCAGCAGCTTGTTAGAAGCACAATCTCTGGCTCCACTCCAGACCTACCAAATCAGAATCTGCATTTTAATAAGATGTGTAGGTGATTCATATGCACATTAAAATTTGAGAACGACTGGCCTAGACTAATTACAGCCTTTCAGCTGGTTTTTCTGTCTCCACTCTGGCCCTTTCCAATCTACTTTCTATATTGCAACTAGGAAGATCTTTTCACCAGGCCAAGATTATATTATTTCCCTATTTATAATCTCTCAGGGACTCCCTATCATAAAATAACAATATGGAAAAAGCATAGGCTCTAGAACCAAACATACTAGGTTCACATCTTGCCTGAGCCAACTACTAGTTTTGTGGCTTTGATTTCAGTTTCTTTATTAGTAAAATAGCAATATAAATGCACCCTCGTAGAGATAGGGCGATGATTAAATGAGTCTGTATATGCAGAAAGTTTTGCAGATGAGAAGCAATGTACAGGATTTATTTTTTAATAGCCCATAGAAGTGGGGAGGGTATGCAAGGGGGGTATAGATGACACAAGATTGGTGTGGCAGACTGTATTTTCCAAATATGGCTGAGATAATATCTCCCATCCTATATGCTGTTCTACAAGGTAATTTTGCCACCCACCCCTCTTTAAGAGGCTGAATCTAATTCTGCTCCCCTTGAATCTTAGCAAGCCTGAGGATAAGGATAACTTGCTTAGAACCAAAACAGTGGAAGTGATACTGTGTGACTTTGGAGATGAGGCCAGAAAAGGCAATGAAGCATCCCTAGTGCTCTTGGGTCACTTGCTTATGGAGAAGACAGTAAGAACTCTGACTACCTTGAGAACACTACGCCAGAGAATATATATTTAGGTACTCCATCCCCATCAAGACACAAGGTTGGTGGTGAAGCTGTATTGGCCCTACAGGCCAGCCCACCCATCAGCTGAGTACTACTGACTGGCCTCAGTTGGTGCACAAGGAGCAGAATTGCCTAGGTAAGCCCTGCCTAATTCCTGACTCCCAGAATTGTAGGATATAATAAAATCCTTGTTTTATGTCACTAAATTTGGAAGGTAATTTTTAAAAAACAATAGATTACCAGATGCTATGGTTTGAATAGGGGTTATTCCCTATTGAAATTTAATCCCTATTATGAGATATTAAGAAGTGGTACCTTTAAGAGGTGCTTAGGGCCTTGCACTAATAAATGGATTAATCCATTCAAGAAATTAGTGGATTATCTGGAGAGTGGGTCTGCTGTAAAAGCCAGTTTAGTTAACGTTTCGTATAAATTCCCTATCTGTAACTATGTGATATTCTGCACTACCTTGGGACTGCTAGCTATTACCAGATGCAGTCCCTCAACCTTGAACCAGAACCATAAGCCAAAATAAATTTTTCTTTATCTCACCCAATCTCTGACATTGTGTTAATTAGCAGTAGAAAATGGGGCTATGGGAGCTGGGGCTGTGGCTCAGCAGTAGCGCACTTGCCTGGCATGTGTGAGGCACTGGGTTCGATTCTCAGCACCACATATAAATAAATAAAAAGGACTATCAACAACTAAAAAATATTTTTTAAAAAAGAAAATGGGGCTATGGATGTAGCTGAGTGGTACAACATTTGTCTAGCATGCATGAGACCCTGGGTTCAATGCCAAGTACTAAAAAAAAATAGCAACAAGAAATGGATTAAGACACCAGAACAATTGGTATGAGTTGGTAATTAAACTGAGTGAGTAATGGGTATATGGAAGTTCATTATACCATTCTTTCCACTTCTACATATGTGTAAAATTTTCTATAATAAAATTTTTAAAACGTATATAAAATACTCAGCTCAAAGTTATTAGTCAATAAATGGTAGCTATTGGTATTGTGAATGGGGGAATAGTCAATAAATGGTAGCTAGAATTATCATGAATGGAATGAAATTCAAATTGGGTGTTACAGCACTCAAAATCCTCTTCCTAATCTGGCTCCTGCTTCTTCAAGCTCATCTCTCACTAATTCACACCCTTCACTATTATAAGCTTCAGAAATTACCAAAGTACTTACAGTTCCTAGAATATGGCATGCTATTTTGTGCCTCCATGATGCTGTCTGTGTTGCTTTCTCTTCTGGAAAGTACCATTTTTGACCTCGTATAATCTTTCAAGATCCAGCTTTTTTCTGACACATAGCAATAGAATTTGTCCTTCCTGTTGTTAGGCTCCCACTCTAAACAGACCTCTTCCAAAGCATTGAGACTAGTTTATTGTGCTTCTGGGTGTACTTGTCTGTTTCCCTTTACCAGACTGAAATCTTCCCCAGTGTGGAGAACATGACAAAGTCTTAATGCTCTTGAAGCTCACAATGTAAGTATGGAAGGCAGACAATAAATAAATACACACATACATAATTAAATTGTCCTAGGATGAGCCCTATGATGGATATAAGAAGGACATGGGTTGGAGGAGTCCTGTCTGAAAAAATGACATTCATGTTGAGCTGGGAGTATGAATAGGAGTTAATCCTATTCAGATGCTTTAGCCAGGGTCTAGCACAAGGCCTGGCACATAGTAGGATATATTAAATACTTACTGAATGAACTAGTTCTTCCTCGCTCACAAGTTCATTGTGAGGATCACATGTGATAACATCTGTAAAGGTTCTTTGGAGAATATAAAGTGTAATGCAAATGCAACTTTATTACAGACTATATCCTGAGAGGAAAGGATAGGAAGCAGAATTCCCTCTTTCATCTGAGTGAACTTCTGCAGACAGGCAAATTCTGCCCCAGCCAAGTGTATCCAGGCATACAGTCTTCTCCCCAAACATAATTTTCCCATTCTGTTTGGATCATCAACATGGCCTTTAATGAGATACAGGAGGGAGTAGACACATGGCTTGTGTGGGTGTAGGTTTGGATGGAGTCCTATGGTAGGAAGGCAGCCAGCTCTGGTGCATTGACTCAAAGATCAAACTGGATGATTTTCTGGGGGATGGGGGAGATGGAGGAGAGTGGAAAGCAGGGAAGGTGATTAAGAATAGGAATATTAACTCCATGTTTGCTTCTTGATCTGTTCTAAAGTAAAATGTTTTGGTTCCCTCTCTCCCTTTTCTTTACCTCCCTGAATTATGGTTGTCCATATATTTTCTGTTTCAGTAAGACCAGAAGAGGATTAACATATTTAACATCGACTATGTGGAAGACACTATGGTATGTGCTTCAAAAAAACATCAAGAGCAGCTGGGCGTGGTGGCATATGCCTGTAATCCCTGCAGCTCAGGAGGCTGAGGCAGGGAGGATCATGAGTTCAAAACCAGCCTCAGCAACTTAGTGAGGGTCTGGGAAACTCAGCAAGACCCTGTCTCTAAATAAAATATTAAAAGGGGCGGGGATGTGGCTCAGAAGTTAAGCGCCCCTGGGTTCAATCCTCAGTATTCCTCCTCAAAAAAAGGAAAATAAAACCCAAACAACAAAAACAACAAAACCCCAAACCATAAATAGCCTAGGTTCCAGAGCCAGATTATCTAGATTTATACCCCTCACTCCAAAATATCTGAACCAAAACAGTCTATTTAAAGTATACTTATGGGCCTGGGGTTGTGGCTTAGTGGTAGAGTGCTTGCCTCACACACATGAGGCCCTGGGTTCAAGCCTCAGCACCGCATAAAAATAAATAATTTAAAATAAAGATATTGTGTCCATCTACAACTAAAAATCATTTTTAAAAATAACAAAGTATATTTACTCCAATTCAACACTCCACGTCCAATATAATATTCTTGCCTGTGTCTTCACTGAAATGACCATTACACAAGAATAATCCATGGCCATATTATGTGTGAGTTGTGTGCTTTCTAATCCCAGCTTTTCTCCTATGAAGTGTATGGTGCAAGGAAAGACTATTTCCTTCTCTGGGACTCAGGTTCATCTGTCTCCGAGGATGTGTATTATATAAATGATTTTCAACTGTGTTTGTATAGGAACCTAGGGTTCTGAACAGTGGACCAGGGGACTCTATGAAGGTAAAAGGCAGAATTGGCAGAGACTTGATCACACCCTCCTTTGCTTCAATGAGAGCAGCTAAATACTGTTCCTATCTTGTGAGTGTGTGTGTGTGTGTGTGTGAGAAGAGAGAGAGAGAGAGAGAGAGAGAGAGAGAGAGAGAGAGAGAGAGAGAATGTGTGTGTGTGTATTGCTGGGGATTGAACCCAGAATCCCATGCATGCTAGGCAAGCAACACTATCACTGAGCCTATCCTTTTATTTATTGCTCTTTCTAATAAGATTTCTATTGAAATGGGGTTTTATTTATAACATTTTTCTAACCACTGAAGAAGATATCAAAGACCTATTTATTTCCATGCTAATATTCTATGATTATAAAGGAATTCTGTAAGAAGTCAAACATGGAATACAATAATATATTTTGAAAGGAAAATATCAATTAAAAAGCATCTTGAGGGGGCTGGGGTTGTGGCTCAGCAGTAGAGTGCTCGCCTTGTACATGTGAGACCCTGAGTTTGATCCTCAGCACCACATAAAAATGAAACAAATAAAATAAAAATATTGTGTCCATGTGTAACTAATATATTAGTTATACATGGACACAATATATATATATATATATAAGCATCTTGAGGGGTTGAGAGTGTGGCTCAGTGGCCGAGAGGTTGTCTAGCTAGCATACACAAGGCCCTGGGGTCAATCCTCTGCTCTGGAAAAAAAAAAAAAAACCAGAAAAAAGCATTTTGACACCATTATCTCATTTGATATTGAAAACAACTCTATGAGGGTTAAAGAATGAGAAAACAAGGGGAGCTCCTTGCCTAAGCTTCCACAGCAAGGGAATGGGAGAACCCTAACCACAACCCAGGCCTTCTGATGTTGATTACTTCTCAAAAATATGTTGTGGTACAAAACAAGGAGGAGAAAGTTTCCTCAGAAATGATGTTGCCCAGTATAGATACCGAGGCCAAAGTGCCTTAGCTCCCTGGGAATTTTAGTTACAGAAGCAGAATCAACCAACTATATCTTCAATATGCTCAATTCCCACAGGGCCACCCTTGAAATGTACTCAGTCAGAGCTCTGAACTGTTCCTCCCCTATTTATGCAAGAGAGTACTTGTCAAGGCAAATGATATAACTGGTCATCTCATGAAATCACTCCACATGAAGGAATGACTGGAGTATACACAAATGTCTCACTGCCCTCTTGAACATGGACTTTAACTTAGACATTGACATGGCTGGAGAGGAACTCAGAGATCACTGAGATCAACAATACAAAATTAGGAACCCCAAAAATTTAATAAATGGACATAGGACTAGCTTAGCCACAAATTTAGGAAAAGACCTCTGGAGGTAGCTGCATTTAGTGAAATGAATGTAACTCTCTGAGACAGTTCTGGCCTTGAATTCCAACTCTTGCTTCTCTAGAAGCCTGAGCAGTTGGGGCATTTTAATCTCTGAGCCTCAGCTTCTTTATGAGAAGGGATAATACCTCACAAAGGGCATTTAAAAGGGGTAAATGAGATAATTTTGCATAAAGCTCTATCACTGGTCATAGGTTTACTTAATTGTGCAAAGCCTTTCTTTGAAATGTTGGCCAAAAAAACTACTTTGTAGGATTAATACCTATCTTGTAGGCTTGGAGTGGTTTTAAATGCTATTTCAAGCATTTAACAACTGGGCCCTAACCAATCAGAGCAGTACTGCTAAAAAATAATTTGTTTGACCATACTAATGCATAATTGCTGCAGAGCCAAATCTAAGTCTTCATGTGGAAATTGAATTAAATGACATGGAGCATAATAATACGTAATGAATTATATATATGTCTCTTTTCCTTCCCGCTCTTACTTTTAGCCCTCTTTCCATCATATCAGGCTATTTAAGTAGAGGAATCTAGCTCTTCCTCTATACAACTTACACAAATTATGTTTGTCTTTTTGATTTCATAAAATTATTGGAGTTCCTTATTCGATAATGCTGTTGTAAAGTCTTGACATTTCAATGTAATACATTTTTCTAATGTGATTTGAAATTCATATTTCTATAATATTGAGATGTTCGTAATATCTACTCTAAGAATGCTGGGAAAGTAAGCGACACATCTTGAGAAGTTGTAATAGAGTACAAATAAACTCACTCAAATCATTTTTTTTGGAAACGGTCTGTGACATAAAAAGAGTAATGTCTCTTGGAAAAGAGCCAAAAGAGCCCAGTTCAGACTTAGAGTGTGCACTGATTTTAGAAAGCAACACACAGGTCGGAAATAGTAAGAAAAAAGATACTACAAACAAACCTCAGAGTCACAAATTGGTACCTGGGACAGTACTAATACTATGATACTACTACGGCACTATTGTCAATAAATACCTGAGGAAAAAAGGGGTGGTGAGAAGAAAGAAGTGGCTAGTAATGTGTGCTTGGGGTGGAAATGACTTAGAAAAGGAATTAGTAAGTCAGCTGATTGACTGGTTCACCAAAAGTCAAAGATAGACCAGTTGCATACCAGCACTGAGATGGGCTAGACACTTCCAGCTCCCTTGCATAAAGCTATTGCTCTCTCACAAGTTCTAACCATGCTTTTATCTTTGCCTACTTCTCAAGTTGAGGCAAAAAATAAACTTCTCTTTGTTCAGAAGGAATAGGACTTTTCAGGCCTTATCATAGAATCTGGTGGCAGCTGGGAGCTCTTCCTAAAGGTTAGGGTCAGCCCTTATCCTGATTAGGGCATCTGAAAAACAAGAGACTCTTTAAACATTTAAAAGGGAATTTTTAAAAAGAATTTAGGATGGGGCTGGGATTGGGGCTCAGTGGTAGAGCGCTGGGTAGAGCGCTCACCTAGCGCGCAGGGGACCGGGTTGGATCCTCAGCACCACATAAAAATAAACGCATTGTGTTGTGCCCATCTATACCTAAAAAATAAATATTAAAAAAAAAAGTTAAAAAAAAAAAAGAATTTAGGAGCTAGGGGTGTAGCTCAGGGGTAGAGGCCCTTGGTTCCATCCCCCATGACACCTCCCACACACATTTTTTTTTAATCACTTATTCAGCCTCACATGGTGGCACACACCTGTAATCCCAGCAGCTTGGGAGGTTTCGGCAGGAGAATTGTGAGTTCAAAGCCAGCCTCAGCAAAAGCAAGTGCTAAGCAACTCAGTGAGACCCTGCCTCTAAATAAAATACAAAATAGGGCTGGGGATGTAGCTCAGTGGTTGAGTGCCCCTGAGTTCAATCCCAAGTATCAAAAAAAAAAAAAATTGCTTACTCAAAAAGACTTGATGAATCATTCTGGGGGACATTAGAGCTTTGTTAGATGTTCCGTAGACTTTTTCCTAAAATCAACATTGTCATCCATGTTGCAAATATGGTTAATATAGACCTGTTCACATTAAGTGTCTCCACCACTTCCCAGGGAGAGAATGCTCTGACTTCAGGTATATGGGCGCAGGAGTGGCAAGAAATATTTAGGCAGTAGAGGTGGTTCCATTAGGCAGATCAAGGAATCTCTTTGAGCTACCTTAGTTCCTTTTTTCAGATTATATGTCATTAAGTTATACCACAACATAAAATCTAATAGGAAGTTGTTTCTATGAATGAACTGCCTGATCAAGAAGATCATCCGGTCAGAAAACAGGCACTCCACATACTTGGATTTTGATACAGTTCAGATTTAGAATGGTATAAGCCATTCTTATACCATTCTGGGGCTGAATCATCCTTGGGGTAAATTGAATGTGGAGATTTTGAACCCACACAGCTGAAAGAGAAGACACTTTACCTTTGAGATATAATCGCCTTGTCTTCTCCCACTCCATGTGGACAAAGTGTAACCATCCATGAAACTTCTGCAGATATATCTTGCTCTTCTTTACGACACTGCTAACAGGACTTGCATATGCTCTTTCTACTATAGCCCAGCTTTACTTGCCTTGGTTTTCAAAATCAACTCAGAAATCTCTGCCAGAGGAATCTGTTTTGCCCAATAAACAACAATTAAGAATTATAGTCAAGTGGGCTGTTGTTTGCAGTGACTATTAATTGTTCACTGCTTTTTGCTGTTGAAATGTCGAGAATCTACTTTATAGTATCTTACATACTTATCATATATATTTGTTCCTTTTCCTTTTTTTTTTTTTTTTTTTTTTTTGGTACTGGGGATTGAACCCAGTGGTGCTCTACCACTGAGCTACATCCTCAGTCTTTTTATTTTTTATTTTGAGACAGAGTTTCACTAAGTTGTTGAGGGGCTCACTAAATTGCCAAGGCTGGCCTCAAACTGGTGATTCTCCTCCCTCAGCCTCCTGAGTCACTGGGATTACAGGCATGCACCATGGTACCTATTGTTATACAGGTGGGGTTTTGAAGGCCAGGAACTTCTTCTCTTCCTTGCTACCCCTTCCACCCAGGTTTTCATCATGCAAGAGGAATAAAGAATAAATTGAATACTATTGAGTGGGCCCAAAGCCTGACAACCAATAAAACATTTTTATAAAGAGACTGGTAATTTCCACTTTACCCTAGTTTTACTTCCAATTGGTTCTGTTTTCAGTTAACTGGCCCAATTGACTATTGAGATGACTTTAGCATCTAAAGGTTGAGGAAAGAGGAGTTCCATTTTCCATCTCCTGCCCTGTTGGTTAACTCTGCTTCTTCCTGAGCAAGGAGTTATTGAAGACAACACCACACTTTTTTTTGGAAATGGAGAGAAATAGTAGTCTTGGATATAAGGATCTCTTAATGGAGGTCAAATCTTTAAAATATTATACAGTAAAATAGAGCCAAGAAAAATAAAACAGATATGGAGTTCGTAATGTCACAGAGTATTAGACATATTATTCATTATCAATTATTGAGCACTTACTCTGGGCCAGCTACCACACTAATCATTTTACATAGTTTATCACATACTTTATTAATCTTCACAAAACCCCTCTGAAGTAGGTACATTTTTATCCCCATTTTACAGGTGGGGAAACTGAGGCTTACAGAAAATCAGTAACTTAAGTTCAAAATGTTAGTAAGTGGTGGAACTGGGATTCAAACCCAAGGCCACATTATAAAAAAAAGTTGTGTGGTCAATCACTCTGCTATGTGATACATGAGAGGGTTTGGCTAGAATACCTTCAGGGACATAATAATGATAAAAGTTAATAGCATTAACTTAGGCTTATCATATGCTAGGCCTCATTTGAAATGTTGTACTTGTAACAACTCCTATATCCTCTAAATCTCACAACCCCACAGAGGAGCTATTACTATGGGCTCCATTTTATAATAAGAAAAGTGAAGCATAGAGAAGTCACCACATTCCTTAAGTTTACAGAACTAATAAGTAAGTGGTGG
Organism: Urocitellus parryii; assembly: GCF_045843805.1. NCBI lineage: Eukaryota > Metazoa > Chordata > Mammalia > Rodentia > Sciuridae > Urocitellus > Urocitellus parryii. Next base: position 34,577,909 of record NC_135547.1, on the reverse strand, counting down.
AGCTGGCAGTCTGACTCCAAAGACCATCTTCTAAACCACCAAGCTATGTTAAGGATTATATGCTCATTTCTGGATGAGGAAGCCCACTTCCAAAGTGAGCTTTCTTTGTTAGAAAGTGATGCCTGTAGCTGTAAAGGACATGTCAGAAGCATACAGTTAAGTTCAAGTGTCCAATGTAAGCTAAGGCTCTTGCTCAATTCCTTCCCCAAATGCTCGTCTCCATTGCCCTTTAACCTGCATCTTTGAACAAACTGATATATGGGGAGCTCGGCAATGGCCCATCTCAGCTGTGCCTTTAATGTCTGATGAGCCTGCTAGCACACTATGTTTTTCATTTGATCTAAAGGAGATCTAGTGAGAGATCATTTCCTGATAACACACTGTCTGCTTTCAACATCACTAGGAAAGCACTTTGCTGCAAACAATTCCTATTTTGGTTTAATTGCCTTTGAAAAGGGGGCACAAGAGGCAGCATAAACTCCTCGGAGTTTGGGTCTGATTTCCTGAGGTGTTCCATTTCAGAAGAGGCCCCTGACAACAGGCAGAGAATAAAAACAAGTGTGGTCGGGGGCAGACAGTGTTTTTCAAACAGTTGGCCAAATCTCTCCTGGCAGCCAGGAAGCAGCTGAATCATCAAACGCGAGGCCTCTAACGAGATGGAGGCTGGGCTGTATTGAAGTGCATTCCAGACTGACTGTGGAGCCCGGAGCTGCTGCGGCTTCCCCAGCGCTGGCTCTCTTCCAAGGGCTGGCCTGGCTGAACTGCTCGTCAAAGCTTCCTTTTGTCTCTTCTCTGTTTCCTCCTCTTTGTGACTTCCCAGGCAGCACTTGCTTGCCTTGGGTGGAGTATTTGTGTGAATGTGGAGGTCACCTCGGCTGTAGCCTTTGCTCTACAAGCTAAAATTCATGAAATGTGTTTCCCGAGTGGAAAATCAAAATGGCAGAACAGAAAGCCAGTGGGATGGAGCACTCGGGGAATGGACAAGAATAGGCAGACTTTCTTTTTCCAGAAGACTGAAGTGACTGAGGCGCTCAGAAATTGAAAGCCAGATGTTTGGACAAAACCTGAAATCCAATTTGAATCTTAGAAGTGTTGACAGGTTTTATGAAATCCTCTGACTAAAACTTGGGAGAGGGGAGGATAATGAAGGGGGCCTAAATAGAGTAATGAATCTTAAAAATAAATGGATCCCCCATTTTTATCAGAAACAAATGCTTGGACTCCTTAGGTGTTGTGGTCTGAATGTTTGTGTCCCCTCCAAATTCAGATGTTGAAACCTAATCCCTAAAGTGATGATATTAAGAGGTGGGGCCTTTGGGTGGAGATTAGGTCATTAGGATCATGAATGGGATGGTGTTCTCATAAAAGAGGCCTGAGGGAGCTTGTTTGCCCCTTTCGTTGTCTGTGAGGATGCAGGAACAAGGCACTATCTATGAAGCTGAGAGCAGCCCTCACCAGACACTGAGTCTTCTAGTGCCTTAGTCTTAGACTCCCCAGCCTCCAGAACTGCAAGGAATAAATTTCTATTATTTCTCAATCATCCAGTCTAAGGTATTTTGATATAGCAGCCTGAATAAACCAAGACTTTCAGTGTAAAGAAAGAATAATATTTTCTGTGCCTATTAAGATTACTGCCTGTAGCGAGGATCACAGGATCTAAAGCCAGCGGTGTCAATTTAGCAAGACCCTGTCTACAATAAAAAATAAACTGGGCGCAACAGCACAGGCCTATAATCCCAGTGGCTCAGGAGGCTGAGGCATGAGGATTGCGAGTTCAAGGCCAGCCTCAGAATTTAGTTATGACCTCAGCAACATAGCGAGACCCTGTAAAAATAGAAATAAAAAAGACTGGGGATTCAGCTCAGTACTAAAGCACCCCTGAGTTCAGTCCCTAGCACCAAAAAAGTAAATAGATAGATAGAACAACCCACAAAAAACACTAATAAATGGAAAGGGTCGGAGATGTAGCTCAGTGATAGAGCATCCCTAGGTTCAATTCCCAGTACTGGAAAAAAAAAATTACTGGCCATGGTATGTAACATCCCTATGCCTGAATATGAAGGGATACAAAAAGTATCTGTTGCTTTCCCATCACTGCTAATATGCAGATGACTATTGGTGACTTAACATTTGCTCCTAATAAGTCAAGGGAAAGATTCAATGTCTAATGGATTGACAGTGTCATGTTGGGCACCAATCAGAACCTGGAGCTGACCTCAAGCTGCTCAGACAGGTTTTTCACCTAAAGGAACATTGTGGAAGAGAGGAAACTTCTTCACTGCTAACAATAAACTGCAAAAGCACAGAGATGGGGGAAGGAGGCTGGGACTTGGAAGGAACATTGACATTCCATAATACTATAATCCATTGTCTGGACTCTGATGGGAAAGAGAAAGAAACTGGGAAACTGGATTACCCTCCCTCCATTCCTTGCCAACAGCATTCTTTTTCAGGCTATTGTCCCTCACCCCACCCATGATGATGATGATGATGATGATGATAATAACATGTGTGTTTAAAAAATTCTAAAGAACTTTCACACACATTTATATGTAAGTCTTACAACTTTGAGAGGAAAGAAAGAAGACATTTGTTCCTTTCTTACAGATGAGAACACTGACGTCAATAGAAATTGATTCACCAAAGTCACATAGGAAATTAGTTTAGAGCCAGGTCCACTAGGCCATCAGTTCCAGGGACTATTACTGGAGGGGTGATTCTCATATTTTCAGGTGCATCATAATTACCTGGGAAGCATTTTGCAGATGCAGATTTATAGACTCTACCATCAGAGATACAGTAGGTCTGGCATAGAAGTCTGCAATCTACATTTGTTTTGTTTTGGTAGTGTAGTGGGGATTGAACCCTGGAGAGCTCTACCACTAAGTTCCATCCCCAGCCCTTTGTAAAACATTTTTATTTAGAGACAGGGTCTCATTAAGTTACCTAAGGGCTTTGCTAATTTGCTGAGGCTGGCTTTGAACTTATGATCCTCCTGTCTCAGCTTCCCAAATCACTGGGATTACAGGTGTGCATCACCATGCCTAGCTGGAATATACATTTTTAATAAGGTTCACAAATACTTCTTATGTAGATGGTCTTTGGGCCATACCTGAAATGAATGCAAATCCATAAATCCTGAACTGACCGCTCATTTCATCTATATTGCTTGAGATAATCTGTTTATTTTAGAGTTCACATAGAAATACAAGAAAAATAACAAGCTATTCTTAGAAGGACCATGAGATGAGGAGGTGAAGAAGACATTCATTGGTAAAGGACACTTACTCCTCAACTCTCTCCCTCCAAAATCCCTTTTCCATATGAAGTTGGATTCAAATGAGCATCAAAGGAAGCCTTGAAAATAGTAATCTCTTGCAAACTGGCCCCTGAGACAGGCGGCCAATAACCAATGAATTTGCCATCATACCATGGGGGTGACTCTACATAAACAGGATCTATGTACTTGAGTCTTAGGCTTTTATTTAGCACAGCTGGTAAGGTCTTTTTTGCTCTGAAGCCAAAGTGCTTTGGATCCTCCCACTGCCAAATATTAGCTGTGTAACCTTGGGCAATCACTCAACTTTTCTACATTTCAGTTTTCTCATCTGTATGATGGGGATAATATTACTACATATTTCCTAGGATTGTTTTAAGGATTTTTAAAATTTAAAAAAATTTTTTTGGGGGGGGACCAGGGATTGAACCCAAGGGCACTTAACCACATCCATAGCCCCTTTATTTATTCAGAAGCAGGATCTCGCTAAGTTACTTAGGGCCTCACTAAGTTGCTGAGGCAGGCCTTAAACCTGGGATTCTTTTGCCTCAGCCTCCCAGGCTGTTGAGATTACAGGCATGCACCACTACACCTGGCTATTTTGAGAATTTAAATGCAATAATGCATGTAAAGCACTTAGAACAGCTATGAACATCTAGTAAGCAGAAGTGTTATTCTTAATTATATTTTTCCTGAGTCATTGCTGACCTATAATCAATAAAGGATGGCTTGGGTCTGGAATCAGTCATTTCAGTGTTTTCCTGTCTGCCTCAGTAAACAGCCACAGTGCTCTGAAGAGCCAGAGATGACACTATTTTGGCAATCCACTAAATCTCTTTCTCAGACTAGAAGATGAATCACCATAAGGCTCTGGGTTCCATCCACAGTGCCAAAGGAAAGAAAGGAAGGAAGGCAGGCAGGAAAAAGGGAAGGAGGAAGGAAGGAAGGAAGGAAGGAAGGAAGGAAGGAAGGAAGGAAGGAAGGAAGGAAGGAAGGAAGGAAGGAAAGAAAAAAAAGATGAATCTTGATGAGATATGGGGCTTCTATAGAATTTAATAAAAATCTGGTCAGTGTTGGTAGATAGCAGAATATATGTTCAAAACACTGTGGTGCAAAACTATTGTTCCCCTTTTAACTTTTTCATCACAAGAACATTCCAAAACCAAAACCAAAACAACAACAACAAAATAAGCAGGGTAACTTGACTGGACCAAAGTGTGAATGAAAAATTTGTTGACAAAGTGCTTTAGCCAGGACTGCATAGGGAGCTAGTTTCCTTAACCCTGTAGATTCATATAAAGCCCTAGACAATAGCCACTTTCTGGTATTTTTCTCTCTTGGGTTTCCTTTCCTTTTGAAGTTCCACTTTCTATTGCTCTAATAAATTCTGTTTTTTTTTTTTTTTGCTTCAAAAACAAAAAGACCACTCCATAAATGACAAAGAATGACAATAGGCTTCTCCAAGAGTGTAAAGAAGGCCTATGGGGACACAGGCCCCAGTCAACTCCACAGCATGGCATGGTAGTTGGTTATAGAAGTTATGCCCAGGGACTGTCTACTCAAAATTTGCTGATGAGTAATATTTTGGAACTTTGAAAGAGTTTCAAAGTTGGTAGACTTATGGGAAGCATATTCAGTGCCTAGAGACTCTAGTGTGTGTGTAGGGGGGTATGAGAAAGAGAAAAAAGGAAGGAAGGAGGGACAGCAAAAGGGAAAGTGACAGACAGGGACAGAGCAATGATGTAAATGTATATTGGGTGGGAGTGGGGGTTGAGGATGGGAAACAGAGAAGAGATGTTTGAGAAGGGATGAGGAGAGGCAGGAAGGGGTCTAACATTGTGTCTAGAATCTCTTAGAAGTTTCTGGAGTACATCATGTCTCACAAGAAAGTTGAGTTTCATTCCAGCTTGAGTCAGCCCACCTACCAGCAGCTTTACTCCCTGCTGTCTGTACTGTCACTCATGCTCAGAGGCACATCTGTTTCAGTGCCCCAAGCCATTTCATGGTATATTCATCTGTATATTTGCTACTCCTGTGACCGACAGCCAGTCAGCGAGGCGTCAGAGTGCCAGCAAGTAGCCTAGGTTGAAGTGCAAAGGAAATACTGACAAATATAAAATACTTATATTCTTAAGTGTCTGGTGCCAATTACAGCCAGTTAGCACTTAAAAAAAAAAAAAAAAAAAGAGAGGCTGGGAGCCGTGGCATCAATATTGGAAACCAAAAGGCTTGTGTCTTTGATTATATGCATATGTGCATCTAAAGAGCACACTTGCACATAGAAATCTTTCAGTAACTGGCAATCTTCATGAAAATGATGTAAGAAGGATAAGTTCATTCCTGGTTTTTTCTTTCAACAGGTTCAGTTACATCGTGCAAAATGTTCACAGATCAGACTATTTATTCCCCAACGAGTGTCTGTTTGGCTAGGACCCAAGGCCTGTGAGGTTGGAGGGTGATGGCGGCTGCAGGAGAAGCTTTGGCTACTGTGCTTCTTGTGCACATGCAGCTCCCACATTTTACCCCTGGAACTGGATAGTCCCTCACAGAGTACATTGAACTTGGAAGACTTTTTTCCATGTACTTTGCAGCCTCCAAAATGCCCAAGGCTTTTCTTATACTCCCAGTTCAACTGAACTTTGAATAGCCTTTATATAGACATAGTTCAGTTTAATCACTTAAACAGAAGAACATCATGAAATGTGTTTTTATTCTGATGATTTTTGCACTTAACTAGGAGACAGCCACCAAATAAAAAGCCTTTCAGGGTTTTTCTTCTACTAGAATATAAAACCTCTTTAATCTTTAGATAGAAGTACAGCTTAAATGAACCAAAGCAAGGGTTTATAGAAGGTCAGGATAGAAGGCTCGAATTAATGGCAATTAATGACTTTGCCTTTTGGAGATACACTAAATGGCAAAGAACTATTTATTCAGAGCTAGTTTCTTCAAAATACCTAGTGAACCAGAAGATAAAAATATGTCCTTTCACAATTAGAGTAATTGGCTTTTGTGATACCACTGTTAAGATAATCTGCAGCAAGTTACATGTACCATGGAAAAGTAAATCCTCTGTGCCTTAGTCCAGAATGGATATTTCTGGTATACTGACTGCATACATTAGGCCAGCTATGAAAATACATGTTGTCCCTGGTCTGTAGACCTTGAAATAAATTCATGACGCTTGATCTTGGGAGAGCATTCCCTGAAGGCTTTCACCCAATTTGGGTGAGATGTCTGACAATACATTTCTAAGTACCTATGTATTAGATTTCTGTCATTCATAGTATATTGTAAGGTCCTTGGAGGTAGATCTATATTCAACTTGTATTTAAAACACCACTACCAAGGCAGGGAGTACAGTGTAGTGGTAGAACACTTGCCTAGCATGCATGAAACCCTGGTTTTGATCCCCTACACTACAAAAAAAAAAAAAAAAAAGAAAAAAAAAGAAAAAGAAAACACCACTACCAACACCACTGTATGATATAGAATAGGTGCTAAATGAAAATTAAGCAGGGGTTAGTCTAATGTGAACATTAAAATTATGGTCCACTTTTTAGTCTGCTTTCCATGACTTGGATGAAAATCTGTACTCCTGAATCTGAACCCATCTGCATGACAGGGCCAGGTTTACAAAATATGATTTAAAAGCATGTCTTGTTAAATCTCTCTCTCCTGAACCTCATTACTTTAGTCTTTTATTTTATCTGAAATCTCAGGATAATGGAATCTATTTTCTAAAGTTAGAGGATTCTTGAGGACCTTTCAAGTGATTTGTCTTTCCTATCTTAGTATGAAATTGTCGAATCAGATTGCTCTACTTTTTGTGTGTGTGTGTATGGTGCTGGGGATGGAACCCAGGGCCTTGTGCATGTGAGGCAAGCACTGTACCAACTGAGCTATGTCCCCAACCCTTGCTCTACTTTGTTTTAATTGGTTCATAATAGTTATACATAACATTAGGATTCATTTTGACAGAATTATAAATGCATAGAATATAATTTGCTTCAATTAAGTCTCCAGTACCTACCCATACTCTCCCCTTTCTACCTCTCCCTGTTCCCTTTCCTCTACTCTACTGATCTTTTTATTTATTTACAATTTTTGTAAAATTAATTCTTGTAGATATACATGAAGATGAGATTCACTATAGTATATTAATATACGTACACTGGCAAGTTAGGTCAGATTCATTCTACTGTTTTTCCTTTATCCCATTCCTTCCCCCTCTCCTTCAATTCCCTTCTTCCATTCTACTGATCTTTCTTTTATTTTGATGGAATTCTCCCCTCATTTCTTCTCTCTCTCTCTCTCTCCATATGTGTGTGTGTGTGTATGTATGTATGTATCTATCTCTGTCTTTTGTACTAATTTTATTTTACTTTTTAAACCTTCATTTTATTTTTTCATATACTGTGCTGAAGAATGAACCCAGTGCCTCAGATGCTAGGCAAGCATTCTACCACTGAGCCACAACCCCAGCCCCCTTTTCCACTAATTATAGACTAGCATATCAGAGAAAACATTTACCAACAAATGCCATAATGTCATTCTTTATGACTGAGTAATACTCCATTGTGTATGTATACCACATTTTCTTTATCCATTCATCTAATTTTAAAAAATATTGAATTTGTTTCAATTAGTTATACATGACAGTAGAATGCATTCTGATACATCATATATAATGGAGTATGATTTCTCATTCTTTTGGTTATACATGATGTAGAATCCCCCCAGTTGTATAGTTATATATGTACATAGTGTAATAATGTCTGATTCATTCTACTATACTTCCTACCCCCATATCCTGCTATCTAACCTAAAGTAACTCTATTCTTCCTTAACCCCCTTCCACTGTGAATTTGCATCCATTGTATCAGAGAAAACATTTTGCCCTTGGTTTTGGGGGTTTGGCTTATTTAACTTAGCATGATGGGAGAAAATCTTTACCACATGTACCTCAGATATAGTATTAAACTCCAGGATATGTAAAGAACTCAAAAAGCTTAACATAAAAAAAAACATCAATAAATGAGCTAAGGAACTGAACAGACACTTCATAGAAGAAGAAATACAATTGATCAACAAATACATGAAAAAATGTTCAAAATCTTTAGCAACTGGAGAAATGCAAATCAAAACTACTCTAAGATTTCATCTACTTTTAACACCTAGCTGAGATTAACACTGATTAAAAAAAAGAGTTGAACTGAAGAGGTGGGATGAAGAAAGATGTTGTGAAATAAGAGAGAGGAGAGTGTCAGAGCATGGCAAGACATCATGATCATAGGGAAAATCCAGTCTAGGCAACTCACTACAGATCCAGGTCCTGAGTAGGGGCTGGAAGTGAAGTTTGCCTACAGAAAAGGATTTGGTGAGTGTCAAAGTCAAACTTAGAATCATCTATTCAGGGCCTAGGAGAGTTGGAAGAATTATTTCAGGTCCTCAGTGCCAATAGGATATGGAGATATGGAAAGGTTAAGTGACTTTCCAAAGGTTATTTCTTGGTAGACCCAGAAGTAAAACTTTAATCTTTGTACCACACCAACAACTACATTTGGTTCTAGTGCTTGTTAAGCACCTACTATGAGTTTGGCACTGTGCTATGTACTGTTGGGAGTTTAAGTTCCATTTATGACCTTAAAGTGCTCCATTTTGCCATCAAGAAATCCTCCAATTACCTTTATTTATAATGACTTTCTAATGTGAAGGCCAAAATACATGAATAATACTGCCTAATTTATTCTAGGATATTGCCAATCTAAAGATAATATATGAAAGTTTCTGCATTGCAGCAGATCCAAACCAGCCAGGGAAACAAATATAATAAAGTCAATCACAAAGAGCTAACTTTTCTATTTGCAGTCAATTGTTTTTAGTTGTAGATGGACACAATACCTTTATTTTGTTTATTTATTTTTTATTTCTATGTTGTGCCGGGGATCAAACCCAGTGCCTCACACATGCTAGGCAAGCGCTCTACCATTGAGCCACAGCCCCGGCCCTGTAGTCAATTTTAACATCTCTTCTGTAAATCCATTTAGTCATCAAGTCATAAATTGTGACCTTACAATCTCTTTACTGAGATCTTCTTTACTTACATAGCCTTCATTCTCATCTTAGTCCTCATCCGCAATACCTCTCATATGGATTATTGCAAAACAGTTTCCAAATTGGTCTTCCTACACATATTTCATCTTTCAATCAATGCATACCTATATCAGATTAATATTTGTAAAACACCACTTTATATACATTCATCATAACTGTTCAAAAGCATTTAAGGTCCCCACTGACCAAGGATAAAGGCCAAATTCTAATGTTTACTTCACAGTCACTCTCTTTGTTTTCCTTGTAGACATCTGTTTATAGACATGTCTCATTTCTGACACGACACTGTAAATTTGCATGGACAGGGACTCTATGTTCTTGTCTTCCAATTCCCATATTCTACTATAAATTAGTCACCTAGTCCATGTTTCTTACTGATGATTGCTTCCTATAATATAATGCTAAAATGTTTTGATTTAATGTTCCTTAATCAAGCTCACAAAAGGTATTTCTTAATTTGCTGAAAGCTTATGTTATAAATTATATGATTTGATTTATAACCATTAATTTTCAGAATGACATTTCATTTTATGCTTAATTTTACACCCAGTACATATTCACATAGAGTTAAGTCAAGTCTTGGCAGAGGTTGGCTTAATTCCTTAATATATATCCTAGTCACCTAAACTATTACAATTCGACTTGCCTCTTAGCATTTAAGCTTAAATCTGTCTTATCATTACTAAATATATAACCCGTTCTGGCCAAGAATACTAAGAGGGAACAAATAATTCTTTTTTCTTTGTGCCTTATGTTTGTTCTTTGTACTGGTTCCCACAAAGGGTATATTCCCAATGGATCCATAGGAAGTCAACAAGAGTTTTAACTGAAGGCAAATGATGGATTATGCTAGCTCAGAGAAATTCCATACCCATTTTTAATGAGCTGGGAAACAAGATGTGGAAAAATCATTGGCTTAACAATCAGAATAACAGGGTTCTACACTTGGTTTTATCAGGAGCTAGCATTATGATCTTAGAGTCATATAAATACTTGCAAATCCATTTCCACATCTGTTGGAACTAAGAGTGGTGGATTTGATCTATTCATTTCACAAATCTTTGATGTATACTGAATACATGACAGACATGATGCAAGACCTTTTATGGAATAAAAAATGTCTTGAATATAACGTATTTATACATTTCTATCTTTGAGGATCTTGTAAGTTTAGAAGTAGAAGATTTGTAGAGCTGGGTGTGGTTGCATGCGCCTATAATCTCAGTGACTCAGGAGACTGAGGAAGGAGGATTGCAAATTCAAGACCAGCCTCAGTAACTTAGCACAAACCTCAGCAATTTAGCAAGACCCTGTCTCAAAAATAATAAAATAAAAAGGACTGAGATGTAGCTCTGTGGTAAAGTGCCCCTGGGTTCAATCCCTAATAATAATGATAATAACAATAATAATAGGAGATTTGTACCTAAAGGACTGAAATACAAAGTAGAGAGGTGTAAGAACTATGAAAGTGGTGCAGATAAATTATGCAATGATCTCCCAGATCCCTTCAGCTTAAACATTTTATGATTTGTAATTAATTTTTCATGTAAAATCTTTCCTTCCAAAAAATAGAGATGATGTAATTATTTATTAAAGTGTTTTCTTTACTACCATTACCTCCCATGTTAAAGGGAAAGTTAGGAAGTTTCAATTGAATGGTTGAAATAATAATCACTATAATCACAAGGAAATGTAAAAAGGGTATTTTGCAGGAAGACTTATCGAGTCAGCAAAAAATAACAACAACTTTAAAAATCAGTTACATCTTTCCAAAGTATTTATTTTTAAAAGAATTTTGAAGACAAAAACCGGTCACGTGTTACTGAGTCTGTTGTATACATCTAGAGGTACAGAGGTAGCAAGAGTTAGAAATGCTGCCTCTCCTCACCCTGATCAGCATGTAGGTAGGGAGATAAAACTCAACAATAGGATGGTTTTAAAACAGTTTAGCATAAAATTGCATAGTGCAAATTATGGTATCATAGGAGGATAGAGAAGAGAAACATGGGGATGATGGAAAGATCTGTCTTTAGAATTAGTCAGACATGGGTTTAAAATCATCTCTGTCACTTATTGGCTATGTGACCTTGAGTCTGTTGCTTAACTTCCCTGTAACTCAGCTTCCTTGACTGTAAAATAAGGATAAATGTAAAACCTGTTATGCAGGATTGTTGTAAAGATTAAATGAACTAATGCATGTCAAGTGATAAATGTTTCCTGAACCATTTAATGGCCTTTTGTTGATTTTCTTTTTTTTCTTTTTCTTTTTTTTCAAAGAGAGAGTGAGAGAGGAGAGAGAGAGAATTTTTAATATTTATTTTCCAGTTCTTGGAACTGGACACAACATCTTTGTTGGTATGAGGTGCTGAGGATCGAACCCGGGCCGCATGCATGCCAGGCGAGCGCGCTACCGCTTGAGCCACATCCCCAGCCCCTGTTGATTTTCTTAAGCAGGATGAGTTGGAATACCTAAGGAAGAAGTTCAGACTCCAAATGGCTTTTAAAGATGGCAGAGAGGAGGAAGTAGGAGCACATATAAATGAAATCTGGTTATAATTTTGATCTATAAGAAAAAATTGAAAGACTACACTTTATCTTACACATTTCCACAATATATGTGGCTATAATAATATCAGCTACCACCAGCTGATAACTAGAGAAAATTAACAGTCAACTGCTTTCCTGGTTGGTATTTCTCAACTTAGTCATTAAAGTCTCTCATCATAGAATCTTTAAATATCATAGGGTTATTGAAACTTGGTTCATGACAGTAAGTAAAAACAAACACAATTTATTATTTGCTAAGCTCGACAAAATTTCTTTTGATCTGCTAGCAGCCCTGAATGAGTAGAGCATTCAGAGTTATTTCCAAGTAGCATATACCGCTTTCTTATATCAACCTTTTTTAAGCTGTTGAAATTGGATGAAGTATTTGACCAGCCTTGAACCTTTTATATTTTATGTAATTAATATTATGATAATTGGCAGAGCAAAAATATTTTGGTGCTTTGGGATGCAATGCATTGCAAATAGAAGATACAAATCATCCAAAATTAAATTGACAGAGGGAACTCGTCCACATAAGTCAGGTTCCAAGTAAGAAAACCAAGCATGTTATTGAGAATAGGTTATTTTCTGTGTTTATATGAACTATACACATACTGTTTTCTCTAAAGCATAAGCAAACAACAGTTTCATGGTCTTTGACACACTAGAGCTTTTGGGAAGACATCACATCCTACTTTGATTCTTGTACTTTGGGTTAGGAAAATGAATTTGGAAAAATACCCCCAAACTCCATTTAACTTCCCAATGAACTTGCACTAGTTTTGTGTGTCCCTATTACTTGACTTTGAATGGAGGTAGCCATGCTCTCTTTCTAGGGCTCTGCAGGATTAGAAAAACTCCCAGCAGCATTTGGCCTCTAGGTTGTCTTAACCTGACCCAGGCAATCACCCTTGGGATCCCAGGAAAGCATATTTCTGGAGGTTAGAAGAAAGCCATTTTTCTGAGGGATCAAAGGCATTTTATAAAAGAAGGGGGAAATTATTTCCTGTCTTCTACTGCTTTTGGTGTTGGTTTGTTCTTTTTTTTTTCTAGGGCTTTGAGATATAATGTTAGGTCTTTTATTTGTTGACTTTTTCTTCTTTTAAGGGATGAACTCCATGCAATGAACTTTCCTCCTTAGTACTGGCTTCATAGTGTCCCAGAGATTTCCATATGTTGTATCAGTGTTCTCATTTACTTCTAAGAATTTTTTAGTCTCTTCCTTGATGTCTTTTGCAACCCACTGTTCATTCAGTAGCATATTATTTAGTTTCCAGGTGTTGGAGTTGCTTTTATTTTTTATTTTATCATTGATTTATAATTTCATTCCATTATGATCTGATAGAATGCAAAGTAGTATCTCCACTTTTTTTGTATTTGCTAAGAGTTGCTTTGTGGCATAATATAGGGTCTATTTTAGAGAAGTATCCATGTGCTGCTGAGAAGAAAGTGTATTTGCTCATTGAAGGATAAAATATTCTATATATATCAGTTAAGTCTGTTATTGGTTATATTATTGAGTTCTGTAGTTTCTTCGTTCAGCTTTTTTCTGGAAGATCTATCCAGTGGTGAAAGAGACGGTGGAATGAGATGGACATCATTACCCTAAGTACATGTATGATGACACTAATGGTGTAATTCTACTTTGCCTACAACCAGAGACATGAAAAATTGTGCTGTATATGTGTAATATGAATTGTAATGCATTCTGCTGACACATATAATAAATTAATATAAATTTTTAAAAATAAAGGGAAAATACTCATAAGGCATTTGCAGAGACACCTAAGAATTGAGTTCTTTTCATAGCGGATAGCTTTCTGTACATAGCCAGTGCTTCTAAGAAGTGAACCTCATTCCATCACTCCCTTGTAACTGAAAGATTCTATCATCAGTAGAAATTAGTTTCAGAGGGGATGAATTCCTTATTAGAAGATGAAGCAGCATACATCTACTTACTTAAATCAATTATTTAAACCTTCAAAGTTGATCAGGAGTTATGCAGTAATTTTAGGGTTTAGTAATGCAGGCATCCTTAAATAGACGCAAAGCCTGAGCCATAACCAAAAGGTATTTCATGATTCTATGGGAGAAAAATTCATTACTTCCTCCAAGAGACATTTAAGGAAATTTTTAAAATAGTCAAGTAAAAATAGTCAAATATATCTTAGGATAGAAATAAGACACATCTTGAAGAAACAGGTAATAAGATACAGGCAAACAAAAGATGTCATAAAAATGTGATGTCCTGCTGCCTAAATTGACTACAGGTTTTTCACAGTTAAAGAATCTAGGATCTTGTCTTTCCATCTGGAGAAAGTTTTAAACATGAAAATATGGTCGATGAAACAGATAATTCAGGTTGCAAGTCTATGGATTTTGTATTCCTTCCCAACTGCATGTTGTTTCCCTCCCAAGATACCGTCTCAGAGGTTTGCCAATTACAACAGTGTGACTGTTCTGAAAGAATGTTCATTTGAGTTCCCAGCAAAAATAATTTCAAGGAGACGTTGCCATTCAAAACATTCACAAATGAACTCCATACTTCATTACCTCAGTTGCAGGCACAACTATAAAGACAATATGACTTTTTTATTGAAAATATGCTTTTGACTGAAATAAACAAAAAACCATGCTTTCTGCTAGAAAAGAAAATGTCTGCAGAAGGAAAAAAGGTAGAGTAACTACTTCTACCACTAAAATCAACTTTGTATTCTTGCTACTAACAATGACATAGACTTTTTTTTCCACCATGGTGCCCATTTTACTGTCTCTGACCATTTGATGGTTGCTTAGGTTTGTAGGCTGTCTAATATCTGGGCCCATGGCAAACCACAGGAGTTAAAATGTGCAGGGGAAAGAGAATGTGGTTTATGAGATGCTAAACTAAACTGAAAGTCAGCAAGACCTCAGTTCTATTTCTGGCTTCTCTGTGGACAAATCATACCTTCCTTGACCTTGAGCAAGTCACTTACTATCACTTTACCCCAGATGGTGCAATTAGGCCTCATTATAGGAGAACTCCAATACCACATTTTTCCATCGCATAATTTATAAAGCAGGGAATAAATGTAAAATGCATTAATTGAAGAATTGCTCATTCAAAATGCTTCAAGCCCCACTGTTTAATGGTACCATCAAATGTACAGCTAAAAACAAACTCCAGAATAGCAGTGGGAATTCATGGCTCTTTATATCTTCTGGTGAGATCTGAGGGACAGTTATGGGGAGAAAAGGAGGGGCCCAGGAGAAACAGTACAGTTCTTCTTCTTCTTCTTCTTCTTCTTCTTCTTCTTCTTCTTCTTCTTCTTCTTCTTCTTCTTCTTTTTTTTGTGGTGCTGGGGATTGAACCCAGGGCCTTATGCATGTGAGGCAAACACTCTACCAACTGAACTATGTCCTTAGCACCCCCTCCCTTCTTCTATGTCTTCCTTCCTTGGTTTTGTTGGAAAAGGAGTAGGAATTGTTTAAGGTTACTTGCACCAGGGAACACCAGTTCTACCTGAACAAGGCAAGAGTATAATAACAGGGGTTTATAAGTAAGAGGGAGGGGAATGAATGATTCACCATCTGCACCTTTGATAGATTATTATCAAAGTTTCAGAAATGAAAATTTGTATGATCTCCAGAATGTCTGGGATTTTTAAGCAACTAGGCTGTAAACGAAACTGCTTGTTTTCCAAGTCTGGGAATGTAACTTTAAAAATTCAAGTCCCAGGAATACATCTTTAGCTATAGGATGTAAGGTAATGGTAAAGTAGAATTGCTTTTATTCAAGGTTGCTCTACCCAACAAATAAAAATAATCCAGGGATATATTTATTTTATATATTGAAGGATAATTAAACCAGGTGATTATTATTTCTGATCTCCTTTATGGCATCAAGTGAAGTTAGCAAAATGAAAAAGAATTCTAGAGCTAGAAGAATCATTAAAAATAACCAAATTATTTTATAGGCAAGTAAACTGAGGCACATACAGAGTTGACCAAGATCAACACTTAGTAAATATTGAGAGTAGAAACCAAATTTTCTGAGCTTCATTCCATTGCTGAGATTTAACATCATATGATCTGACAAATTTTTAGCACTATGGCCACTTGAAATGTCTTTCTTTTTTTAAGAGGCCTCAATACAAATGAAACCAGTTACTGAGACCATAATTGACTTTAGTTGCATGTTCTTTAGTTTTGATCTTGGCCTTAATTTCTCCATCAGTATGGCATATGTTATTAATTATTATGATTGTTATTATTAGTCCCAACAAAATGAAAGGAGGAAAAAATATGAAAAGGCTGAAATGTGTTATCCAACAAAGCCACAGGAACTTCTACAGATAATTTTTAATAAAGAACAAAATTACTGATTTTTTTTCTTGCTTAAAGATAGCAGGCAGTATGAATCTTTTCCAAAGCCATATTCTATAAGTCTACAGCAGTGCTAGGACCTCTACTGGTACACATTGTGCTTTCTGGCAAATTACAAAATGCCATTTCCTGGCGGCAGATGAATTGGGAAAAAAAAAGTCCCCTCTTAATGGATGAATTCCAAAAATATACAACACTGCCTGTACCCGTGGGATTTGCCCGCCTCCTGTCCATGTACCCAGAGCCTCTATGCAGGATGTACAAACTTAAGCAGAGATACAGAGCATTATTTTCTTTATCCTAAATGCTGTCACTTCTGTTTACATAGACTTCATTAGTAATAGGTTAATAAGCAGGTGTGGAAAATGCTCACGTCTTGAGTTTTTTGGTTTGATTGAAATATCTACAGACAACAGCCCCAAATCCCTGTAGTATAGGATTTTACATTATCAAACCCATTGACCCATTCCTGCAGATTCAAAGACTGTAATGCATGGTCTGCCTCTTCTTTCTAGTCAAATCTTAGTCATATTTTAAAGCCTCCTCTTCCAATCAGTGTTTGCTGACTCATTTCAATCATTGTTAATATTTCCTCCTTACATTCCGTAAGACTTGTCTGTTGAGAATTTGGCATTAGTATGGCATAGAACAGCATTTGGCCAGAAGACTCAGTAATGTTTTCACCAGGATGCACCAGGGATGACATCAACATTCCTGCAGGAGCAGTTTCAGAGCAAAGCAGAAGTCAAGCCAGAGATTACCTAGCAGCTCTGTATGTGGAGTAAGGTGAACTTACAAGGAAGAAAACCAATGTACAGCTTCCCAATCCACCTAGAACTGGCACATGCAGCCCAGAAATCCCAAATTTGGGGTCTGTAGTACAGATGCTGACACAGCCATTCCTTCCAAAATCAGCAAATGCATCCTTCCAACTGGCTATTGTGAATATGTAATGATTAAGAGTATCTGTCTCCTAAGTAATGGAGGCAGGGCTTTTATCAACTCTACTATTTTCAACAGTAGAAATGTCTGTAGCCTGTTTAATAATAATAATAATAATAATGTAGGCTATGGATGTAGCTCTCACTTGCTTAGCATGTGAGAATGCTCAAGTCCCAGCACTAAAAAAGAAAGAAAGCTACTAAAGTAACTGTCATTGTAATGAAGATATTTATTTTAATAATTTAGCAGATCCCCTAAAATAGTTGCCACCAGATACCCACTTTCCTGAAATTGGTGCATACTTGCATAAAAATCATAAGCAATTTCACATCTATCTTTTCAGATAGAATGAAAAGGATGTGGAGCAGCCAGTTGGAGGAATAACAGCTATTGATGTGACTCCTGCTGATATCTTATCAAATATGAATGTAGAAGTGTTCATTCTTTTCTACTGGTTTGTAGTTGTTGTGCTAACAACTACTACTTTTTGAGGTTGCACTGAAGTCAAGGTTGCCTTTCCATGGAAACACCAAAGCAATGAAAAGAGAGGAGAGAAATGAAAGGTCATCTTATGTCCCTTTCTATCTCAAAGCTCAATCCCAATTTTAACACTCCAGTTGAGGAAGGCTCAAACAGGTCAATGAAATAATAGCAGAAAAACACAAACTCAAGCTCCAGTGCTTAGATGTGTGTGTGTGTGTATGTGTGTGTGTGTGTCTTGTGTGTGGAGGAGGTGCAGAGACTGGATGCAATTCCTACATGAAAACATCTTGTGGTTCCTCATAGCCACATGCGAATGAACAAGCACTGGCAGACAATTGGATAGTTCAGCTTGCTCAGAGCAGCCCTGCTGCTCTTGGAGAAAGGTTAACAGCCCACTTCACTGTGGTTTTTCCACTCATCAGCAAAGTGACCCACCCCAGAGGCCATCATTATTTTGGAGGCATTTGCTTATATTCAATGTAGAAAATAGATTAAGAACCTAGGGTGCTCTCTGTTTTTATTAAAGGTTTGTCTTGAATCCTCAGAAAGATTAGAAACTCACTAAAAGCCTGGCCCAATATCCATGCCGCTTCGATTTCCCAAACGGTTTAATTGAGACATGGAGTTAAGTGCTCAGTCAATATTTGTATGATTGAATGTAAAAATAAATCCCTATTTTCAAAACTCAATATAACCTGGTTTTACAGATATAAGGTTATAGCATATTGTGTTCAAAGGAGGTAGAAAATAAGTAAGAATTGGCAATAGAGTTTAAACTAAGAGTAGCTCCATTGGATGAAAAAAAAAAAAGGCCTATCTCCCAAACCTTCTAATCATAGACTAGGCTCTGTGAGTTAATGACATTCTTTATAAGACATGTGATTTTTTTCTGTCTGGAAGTAACACACACTCAGAAATTGAGACAAACATCAATAGAACAAAAGCTGTAGCTCAGCTGTGTGGAGGAAATCAATTCAAACAACTCATAATTTGCAGGGTGACACATCATGAAACATTAAGCTAAGTGGCGGCACCTGGCTTCAGAAGCGTGATCTCCAGGAACAGCTACCAATTTGTGCTGAAAAGGAAATTCTCCCCTCCCCCATCCTTTCATGTAAAGCTTATAAACCAAGACGAGAGAGAATGATATCAAAGGGCTCAGGAAAAAAAAAAAAAAAAAGAGCTTCCCAACAGACAGTTGTCTCTGTATCAGGTTCTTTCATGGAACTTTCTCAAACAAAGCAAACAACAAGTAGTACTAAGGAAGTGCTTTGAAATCTATAAGCTGCGAACAGAACATGCAAGGTTCTGAGGTTCCATATATAAGAGAGGCATTCAGTGTAGCAGGATATCAAAACAATGAAAGTCTGGGTCACAATTTAGGGAGGTTATCAGCAAAGATGTTTTTTCAAGGGCTAGGACTGTAGATCCGTGGTAGAGCACTTGCTTACCACTTGTGAGGCACTGGGTTCCAACCTCGCACCACGTAAAAACCAAGTAAAATAAAGGTGTTGTGTCTATCTACAACTTTAAAAAAAAAAGATTTTTTTCATTTATTTAGCAATTGAGGTTATTGGTAATTAGAAAACACCAAGCAGTTCTGTACCTTACAAATCATCATGATTAGCTATGTACTGTCCTAGAGAGAGAAATGGAAGTGGAGTTCACAAAAGGAAAAAGTGGAGGGTTGGGAGGGGCTGACTGAGAAAAATCGTTAATAGGAATACAGTGATGGTGATAAAACAAGATATTAAGTGTCACGGAGAAGCTTTGGGAAGTATTCAGTACAACATCATTGGCCATAAGTACACACTGGATGAATACTTTCTTTATGGCTGGTTTGAGCTACTTGAGATGAGGGATGTGGAAGAAATGTAGCCACCTTCCCCAAAGACCATATAATATTTTATGCTTTTATTAGTACACTATAGTTATAAATAATAGTTGGGTTCATTCTGACATACTCATACATGCATGGAATTTAGTTACTCGATTTCAGTCCCCAGTGCCTCCTCTTTCTCTCCCCTCCTCCCTCTCTCTATTCCCCTTCTTCTACTCTACTAGTTTTCCATGTATGCATGTATGTATGTATTTACCTATTTATTTACTTATTTCTCTTTGGTACTGGGGATTGAATCCAGAGGTGCCTTTTACCATTGAGCTATATCCCCAGCCCTTTTCATTTTAAAAAAAATTGAGAAAGCTTTCACTCAGTTGCTTAGGGCCTTGCTAAGTTGCTGAGGCTGGTCTTGAACTTGTGATCCTCTGTCGCGACCCCTTGCCCGCAAGGAAGACGCAACTCTGGAATCTTCTCTCAGCAGTTTATTCAGGTCCTTGATACTTTTTCTTCTATCTCCTGGATGCCCCTCCCAGCCTTAATAAAGCACCTCAAGCCCCAATGCGAAGCTGCCACGTGGACTTTTCTCACAGGGTGCCAAGTCACAGCATGCCAACTCATTCTGATAAGGAGTTGTTTGTCACAGACTACAGGGGAAACCAGCGCCATCTTGTAATGGCGGCCACAGTTCACAGAAACGGCTCACCACAGTTCCCCCTTTTTTTGTTTTTGTATGACAATACAGGCGAGAGTAGAGGTTCTATCCCACTGTGCAGAAGTGGCTGCATAGTATGGCTCAGCCCTAAGGAGGCGCCTTCCCCAGATCCGAGGCCATATCAGCCGACGCCTTTTTTCGTGGGGCGGGGCGTGGATAAGGTGGGGTAAGGAAGGACGTCAAACCCGCATGCAATAGGACATGCTCTCCTTGAGGTCCACTCCAAGGATCACTCAAGTGCAGTGCCTTGCCTCGCATCCTGTACCGTGACGATGGTGGACGGAGGGGGATAGCTGAGGCTGAACTGTGGCTGTGTATAACGACAAACAAGTTGACAGCACCCTGAAAGAAAGGCACGGACTTTAAAGCGATAGAGAAGCACTAGTGTGGAAACCCATCTGCGTGCAATGGCAGCAAGACCGGCAGAGTGCAAGGGCTTTCCAACACTAAGAGAACAGCGAGGAAAGACATGTCGATCCCAGTGCAATGTTATAATAACTTGGGGTGCAACGACCATGTCAAAGATTTACTGTTTAAGATGCGCAAGCCAAACTTGAGGTGAATTGCCATTTTCTAAAGCTGCAAGAGCTTGTATGATTATAGCCTTATCGTGAGCATTGCGGGCCTTGAGGCGACAGAGAAACCACAAACAGAGGAACATACCGAAGCAACACATTGCACCAAAAACGCTTACCCCCACCCACTCTTTAAAAAAGGAAAAGGCAGAAGATATCCAATCGGTGAATTGTCCCAAGGTCACGGGATCGACACGGGTACTGTTCAAGACAGCTATTTGGGTTAGTTGAGACTGGATCATGTCTTCCGCTTCCATGGATTAGTTTCCGGCCAAATATTCGCCAATGATGCGGGAAGCATTTCTGGAATCATAAAATCTGACAGAGGTTATACATAAATGTGCTCGTTGATCAATACAACCCAAATGTACTAGGTCAGACAATTCCTCAACTTGAGCTTGAAGCAGATCTATCCTTTGATTAGCAGCCAAAATCCCAGATAAAATGTGTTGATTAATTCTGCTTTGAGATTTAGAAATTATTTGATTGTATTTTTACTTAAAAGCAAATTTATAGTAAACACATTTATCTCAAATATCTGTAACTGAAAAGGCAGAGTATCTGATAAATGTAACTATAAAACATAAATTATGGGTTTTCTGTTGAAGAAAAACAATTAGGCAAATATATATTATCTAATTAATTAGGCATGTACTAATTAATTTATAGATTAACAAATATAGGTTATCTAAATATCTAAATATATATATATATATATTAAGAATAAGAACATGACTTATAATTGTATTAACTTTATGTAACCACGTGGTCTTAAAATATTTGGATCCATTTAAATTTATTTTTAACTAGGAGTGCACTCTTCTATGTGATGTCACTTGATGTAACTGAAATAAGATCCTTGAGTATACATTTTTATTTTTATAGTTAGCAATGAAAATAAGGATTTTTTGGTCATCACAGGAACTTTGCCGGCTTGTTCCTGTGGCGAGCAAATGTATCCTCATAACCTTCAAAATTAAAAGTAAAATATAAAGAAGCATATTTGATATCTCTCATCAATAGAACATTATGTAGTAACACAACTATAGAGAAAAAGTCAGGTTATTTAACTTAGAACTAGCTTAAATTTAGGACTGTAACATAGAAACCTGTGGAATTAAGTTTTGTCTGAAAAAGATATTTTTCATTAGCATTTACAGGTAGGCATTTTTTTTTTGTTAAAAAAATACAGGCTCTGAGCAGCTCCTGTAGAAATCTGAAACACAGCAGTACAGGTTAGTGGCTGGAAGGCGGGACCAGAAGTCCTGTCTGAGTGACTGTGGAAGAACCAATCGGAAGCCCGCAAAAGTGTGGGAGGTGGGACCAGGAAGCAGCTCTTCCGGCCAGGCACCCCATGGTTACCATGGTGATGCAAACAACATGGAGTCAGCTGCCCATTTTCGGGGCAAAAGTTCCCCAAGTTTTCCTAGCCGATTGCATTTTGTTTGATTTTGTCTGCATTTTCCCCCGCCTGGCCAAGATCTTACTGGGGTAGCAGCTTGTTCTGTCTCTGCGACCTGCGGTTGCAGTTGTACATCCTGTACTTCCTGGCATTCCCCTAGGGAGTCTACAGATAGAAAGGGGTTGGTCCGTGGGAGGTGACAAAGTTGCCCACTCCCCGGGGCACCATTCCGTCCCTGGATTGCCCAGTAGACCTTGGGGTGGGCCCCTGTTCCCGTTTTGAGGGCAGCGGCCAGAACCTGTCCAGTAATATGAGCTCCATCAATATCCTTACAAGCTCGAATCATGTCATCAACACTCTTTGCTCTGGTAGATTTAATAGCATTTTGGCAATAGGAGTTTACATTTTTAAGAGCCAATTGCTTAAAGACCAGCGTTGCTTGTTCCAAGTTAGGGAATATTTTTCCTGCTACCTGCATCAATCAGGCAAGGAAGTCAGAATAAGGCTCAGAGGGTCCTTGAGCAATTTTTGAAATTTTTGTTTTAGCATTTGAAATAGGTAGAGCCTTCCGAGCCTGAATGGCTGCTGTAGCTATCTGAGCATAGACCCCAGGATTATAATTAATTTGTTGATTTATGATAGCATATAATCCCAAGCCTGTTAACATTTCAAGGTTACGCCGTGGGAAGCCGGCGTCCTGATTGACTCGGGCTAGCTTGCGACACCTCTCTTGATTTTCACTTTTCCACAACAAAAAATCCCCTCCGGACAACACAGCCATGCAAAGCTGTTGCCAGTCATTAGGTGTCGGCTGATTGGCAGGGGTCTGTAATTAGTAACTGCCTCCTTTAGTTGTTTAATATCCTTAAAGGCTAAAGGAACATGTATTCTGGCCGGCTGTCCATCGGCATCCAAGTTTTCAATTACTGGGAAGTTTGGGCCGTCTTAGGCTGCCACTGAACACCCCCCAGCCTTCTGGGGTTGTCCTTGTCCCAATCGGGGTTACAAGGAGGGAGCATGACTGCATCGGGGCCGTAGGTGCTTTAAATCTTGACTTTTTTAATTGACCCTCCAGTTCTTCTATCTCCCTTTCCAGTTTTTCCTCCTGCCAGCTGTTACCCTGGAGCCCAGTTAGTAACTCCCTTATCTTAGAAATGTAGTCAGCACTGTGAAGCCCAGCTGAAGGCCAGAGGCCTTGTTTACATATTTTTGTGAAAAACTAGTAAGGGAGTGTCCAGTGCCTGGAATGCTGATTTTTTCAGACAGTAGCCAAATAAAACAGGGCAACATGAAAATAGGAAGTTTATCTACATTAAACCTTTTTGTAGAGATTCTTTTGCTGAAAGTCCTAAAATAAGCCATGGTGAATATTCTGGAGAAGGTCAATTAAGACTTTTCTGTGGGCCTGATAGGGAGGGGGAAGATGAGAAGGCGGGGTTGAGAGCGGCTAGGGTGGATCTAATTCCTCAGAACTGTCCGAGCTACTTGTGTCCTTGGGAGTTTTTAACTCAGTCAAGTCCGGATAGAGCCTTCTCCTCTGTTTAACTTCAGACTCCCTTATCTGTTCACCCCTCTTACTCCTAATACTTTCTGCTACCTCGCTATGTGACCCCTCCGATTTTTCTTCATGCAATTGCTCAAGAACGGCTTGACCCTCGCTCACAGCTTTCTGACATTTACCATCCATTATATACCCCCTCACTAATTTCCAAAGCGGAATGGTACTGCCCCTTAAAGTTCCTTGTTTGTAAGCGAAATCCAGATCTTTCCCTAATTTGTCCCAACTAGGTATAGTAAGGCTGCCCGAAAATGCAAACCACGGCGCAGCAATATCTGTCTTCTGTAAAAATCTCTCTAAAGTACTACGTTTCACTTCCAGGCCCTTGGAACGTAACAGGCCATCTAGGGCCAGGAGGAGCGGACTTGAAGATGCGACACCCATGACACAACAACAAAAGACGCACAAAAAACAACAAGAGATACCACAAAAAACAAAAACGAGATGACACAACAAAAGAAACACAGAAAACAAAAGTGAAAGTACACAGTGCAGCTGCAATAAATATGAGGCTCTCTCTTTCTTTGTAGAGGAGCTGACCCCGCTTTGGACGTGGATCCCACTTACTGGGACTATCCCTGCTTTCATCGCAGATCCCACTTACCTGGGACTAACCGGTGTATCACCCCTGACTGACTGAAAGTTCTGGTTCCCGGGTCTCGGCACCACTTGTCGCGACCCCTTGCCCGCAAGGAAGACGCAACTCGGGAATCTTCTCTCAGCAGTTTATTCAGGTCCTTGATACTTTTTCTTCTATCTCCTGGATGCCCCTCCCAGCCTTAATAAAGCACCTCAAGCCCCAATGCGAAGCTGCCACGTGGACTTTTCTCACAGGGTGCCAAGTCACAGCATGCCAACTCATTCTGATAAGGAGTTGTTTGTCACAGACTACAGGGGAAACCAGCGCCATCTTGTAATGGCGGCCACAGTTCACAGAAACGGCTCACCACAATCCTCCATCCTTAACCTCTCAAATTGCTGGGATTATAGGCATACTCCAACATGCCCAGTTTATTTTTTTATTTTTAGTTGGTGCTTTCTAGATGTACATAAAGGCAGAATTCACTATGGTATATTTATACACACATAGACCCTAGTTTTGTCAAATTCATTCTGCATTTCCTTCCTTTTCTCATCACTCCTCCTCAATCTTCTTCGATTTCATGGATCCTCTGTCTTTATGATATCCGACCACCCACCCCCTTTTCCCCTTACTTTGCTCTAGCTTCCTCTTACGAGAGAAAATATTTGACCCTTGACTTTCTGAGTCTGGCTTATTTCACTCAACATGATAGTCTCCAGTTCCATCCATTTACCACCAAATGCCATAATTTTATTCTTTTTTAATGGCTTAGTAAAACTCCAGTGTGTGTGTGTGTGTGTGTGTGTGTGTGTGTGTGTGTGACATTTTCTCAATTCATTTAGGCACCTCAGTTGGTTCTATAACTTGGCTATTGTGAGCTGTACTGTTATGAATATTGATGTGCCTATACCCCTATAGTATGCTGATTTTAGGGTTTTGGGGGGATAAATACTGAGGAGAGGGACAGCTGGATCATATAGTGGTTCCATTCCTAGTTGTTGTTTTTTTTTTGACAAATCTCCACACTGCTTTCCAAAATGGTTGTACTAATTTGTAGTCTCACCAACAGTGTATGAGTGTACCTTTATCCCCACATTCTTGCCAGCATTTATTATTTTTGAATTGTCAATAATTTTCATTCTGACCGAAGTGAGATGAAATCTCAAAGTAGTTTTGATTTGCATTTTCCTGTTGCTAGAGATGTCAAACATTTTTTTCATATATTTGTTACCCATTTGTATTTCTTCTTTTGAGAAATGTCTGTTTGTTTGTTTTTGCCTGTTTTTTTTTATCAGATTATTTGTTCTTTGGTGTTGAGTTTTCTGGGCTTTTTATATATTCTGGATATTAATCCCCTATCAGAGGAGTAGCAGGTGAAAAAAATCTTCTCCTATTCCATAGGCTCTCTCTTCACACTCTTTTGCTGTGAAGAAGCTTTTTAATTTGATGCCACCCCACTTATTGATTTTTGGTTTTATGTCTTGAACTTTAGGGGAAAGGGCATATGATTTAATGAAGACAAGACTAATAGTGACCACTGAATATTTATTGTATGTCAAGTATGCTTTATATGTTATCTCACACAATCCTTATAACATCCCAATGAAGTGGTACTATTCTTCCCTCCACTGTAAAGATGAGGAGACTGAGGTCCAAACAGGCTATGCATCTTGTTCAAAATCATTTATCCAGTAAGTGACATAGCCATGGTCTTACTCCATAGCCTATACACTTAATCACAAATGTAGAGCCAACTGTAAAATGGGGATAAAATGGTATCTACCACAGTTGATATAAGAATAAATGAAGCAACATATGAAAACAACAAGAAGAGTGCCTGGCCTGGAGCCACCATTCAAGAGAGGCTGGCTGTCATCAGTGCTGAGGTTGTCAGTGGTTTACTACATCCTAAAAGTATGATTCCTTTTTACAACACCTTTGATAGGTAGTTCCCAGCTCCTAGTTATACATCTCCCCAGGGGGAGGAAGCTGAGTACTTGAGCCAGTGCTTCATTGTGTAACAGCTCTTGTTTAGAGGAATTTCTGTTGATCACCTGAAATAAACCTCCCTATCACTTTGCCTACTGGTTCTAGTTCTGCCACTGAGAGCAACACAGAATAATCAACACCCTCTTCTACTTGACATGACAGATTAAATATGGCAAGAAATTGAGATTCATCGAAGATTTGTGGGCTGGATAGCAATATAAGAAAAGGCTCCTTAATCCCAGGTGTTTCAGAGTTTCACATACAGCCAGTCTTACCTACTTACTGGACCATGATTTTTGCCAGATTTTCCTATCAAGCCTTTTTATAATGGCATTAATTCATTCATGAAGGAGGAGCCCTCGTGACCTAAACACCTCACCAAAGGCCCTGCCTCCCAACACTGTTGATTTGGGAATTAAGTTTTCAATACTTTCTCTTGGGGGACACATTCACATCATAGTACCTTCATCTTAATGTTATGATGAAGGCAAAACTAATTTTACTGGGTCAGGATGGTCATATGGTAAGAACTTAAACCAGGAATCAATAAACTTGGCTTCTAGTCTCTTTGATACCATTCTCATCTTGGCCATAGAGTTTAAACTAAGAGTAGCTCCATTGGATGAAAAAAAAAAAAGAACTTAAACTAGGAATTCCAGAAGGACTCTAAGGGACCTTTCAACTAAAAAAATATGAATGTGTGTCCAACCTGCCTGTACTGAACATTGCCCCAGGTAATTGGCTCAGTGCTGCAAATCTATTTCCAGATTATCCATTCACCTTCAAGTGCAAAAGGCAAAGAACAGTTTAGTGTATGATTGCTAGAAAGAAATGAGTAGAGAGTAAATTTAATAGATAATCTTTGGTCTTGGCATATAGCCTGATATCCAAACAAATGTCTACTAGTGCAACTATTAGTTCACCCTCTCCTAAACTCAGCTGAGTGGTTCAGTGCTAGAATTAGGTAAGATAAAGTGTATGTGTGGGGCACGGGAGAGCTTACTAGTATTAAATAGACTTATACCAGGGAAAGCCAAGATTTATCTGTATGTTGCATATAATTGGTACATAGGTATATAAAGGACTGGAGAGTTATATAGAATGGCTAATGGTAGATCCTTCTCAGAAAAAGAATAAGATTGGAATGCAGGGATAAAATTGAAGGGAGACTTACATTGAGTTCTAGATAGTTCAGTGTATGAATTTTCACGAGAATGTACTCCTGCATTATTCATGTAGTATACCAAACAATTATAACACATTTCATTTCTAAAAGACAGACAGCTACTTATTAAGTTTAGAGTACTATTTCTGGTATCACAAAGATCAACAATTCATATTTTAGGATGCCTGTGTTTTGTTTTGGTTCTCTCTCTCTCTCTCCTCTCTCTCTCTCTCTCTCTCTCTCTCTCTCTCTCTCTCTCTCTCTCTGTGTGTGTGTGTGTGTGTGTGTGTGTGGTACTGAACCAGAGCTTCACACATGCTGAGCAAGTGTTCTCCCACTGAGCTACACCCCCAGCCCTGCTTGTGTTCTTTGAATGATAGACAACTTCTGCGTTTCCTTCCCAATATCAGCAGCCTCTCCAGGCTCACAGCCATTTAAGAAACAGAGTTGAGGGCTGGGGTTGTGGCTCAGTGGTAGAGTGCTTGCCTTGCATGTGTGAGGCACTGGGTTTGATCCTCAGCACCACATAAAAAATAAATAAATAAACAAAATAAAGTTATATATATAAAAAAAGAAACAGAATTGAGAAAGGGGCACTTAAAACCAATGCAGTGGGGCTGGAGTTGTGGCTCAGTGGTAGAGCACTTGCCTAGCATGTGTGAGGCACTGGGTTGGATTCTCAGCACCACATATAAATAAATAGAATAAATTGTATTATTAAAAAATGCAGAGGAGAAATGCAGTGTTTAGAATGCATTGGGAAGATTGGCTAGTGAGTTTTATGGTTCTAAAGGTTAGCCAAGCAGTGTTCCAGGAAGAGGGTCTTCCTTAAACTCACCCCACCATTCGACAAGCAAACAAGAAAACAGTGGCTGGCGAGTCCATTGCAGAGGTGGGGAACTCTTCCTTGCAGTAGTGATGGTGCCCTGCTTTCCCAGATCTGGCACATTTCAGAAGCTGCTGACGTGTTGATGCCTGCTAAAACACGATGTGGGAAGAAGAATGAATGTGGGCAAGCTCAGCTAGCCACTCAGAGGGAAATGATCTCATTTCTCCTGCTGGGCAACCCCCAGTTGATGGTAAATGGAATAAGACAGGGTAACATTTAAATTCCATCATTATGGTTTATTTTTTCTCAAAAGCCACAAGTTTACCGATGATGGCTCTGATTGTCTTTTGAGCTCTTTATCATAGCTATTGCCAGCAAAGGGGGAAAGATTCAGAAATACTGTCTTGGCTGGAATTTTATTCTCTTTTTAAGAATATTTCCATCTCCCCCCCACCCCAAGTATACAGGGGTGGCCTTTGGCACTTGAGATTGTCTATGCGCTGGCTGGTTGGAAGTCATGAATATGGGAGCCTTTAATCCATAATCTCTCTCCCAGCACAATTTGTCTATGAGATTCATTTCCTGTCCTGCCAGAGGGTAGTAGAGCTATAATTCATGATCCTGTGATCTTCAACATGGCTTCTGGCACAGTGAGTAAGTTCTTTGTTCTTTTAGGACAGAACTGTCACTCATCACCAAACAGCCCTTCATTTTTTCCCTTGAACACTGACTCATAGAATCATAGATTCTCAGGGATGGAAGGCAGCCGAGAGGTCGTCAAATCCAACCCCTTACTAGTTGACTCCAGGCAGTGCCGAGGCATGGTGAATTACTTTATGCCCCAAAATAAGTAAAATTTAGTGAAGGGTGATTTGTGAGGGTCAAAGACAGAATACCTCCAAAAGGACTCTAAACAAATGTGTGTGCTAAAAGGTATGATGAAAAGACATATTTAATAATATCTTTGTTTCTGAGAGAACGAATGAGGTACAAACCTAAATTCTAAGCTGAGAACCTCCTAATTATATAATAATAGGGAGAATAATGATGATGATGATGATGATGATGATGATGATGATGATGATAAATAAGAGCAGTTAAGATTTTCTGAACACTTCCTATGTGTCTGTCAGGAAGCAAAGTTACTCATGTGAATTATATAATTGTCAAATCACCCCTTTGGGGCTGATATTACCCTCCATTTTACAGATGAGAAAACTGGGCCTTTAGAGAGTTTGGAGTTGTTTGCCCAAGGTCAAATACCTAGTAAGTGGCAGAATGAATACTGGGACTCAGGACTATTTAAGTCTTTGTCACTGGGCCATATTATCTTATTACCCTGAAACAAAGACAGTTATTGTAGAAAATAGTTGTTTCCTGAATTTATCCCCAGCTGCCTGGCTAGTGAGGGGGATATATTTCATAATCTTTCCCCTAGACCCCTTGAGATCTTTCTCAATATAAACCCTTACTTGAGCTGAGGCAGAAATATTTCCTGCTTCTATCCTTTCACACAATAGATATTTTGGTTTCAGTCAAGAGCAAGAGAAATGCTTCCCTGAGTTTTGAAATGTTTCAGTCATCTTACTGGTACATTTGGAGCAGGTGATAGGTTTAATGGGGAAAATAACAGCCTATGATCCTGGACAGCTGGTTTGAGAGCAATTAAAACCCTACTCTGATCCAAAGAAGAAGAATCCTTTATAAAACCTCTGCCCAGCTAGTCAAAAATCCCCAAATTCATACAATACAGTGAAGTTTTTGCCTTAAAATGTCTCAAAGGTAGGGTTTCCTATTAAGTATCTTTGAATACTTTCAAAAAGCTGGGTTGCTGTGCTGTGATTAAATAGCTAAAAAGGGCAAGAATACTGCAAAAGTAACCAGAATCACTTGTAAGTAACAAAGGATCTGTGCTTTTGTTTCACATGCATACTTTACCAAGTACTTTCTGCTTTTTTATTGTTTTTGATGATCATAACAACCCAGTAAGCTAGGCAAAATTATTTCCCAATTTGGTGAGAAAAAAGATTGAAACAAAGTTTAAGAGAATCACTCAAAGTTTGGTAGTGAAATGATGAAAAAGGCAGAACTAGGAGGTAGGAATTTTTTATCTTGCTCTATCCACACTGGATAGTTCTGTACTGATACACAGCATGTTCATATTTTTTAATCATCATAAAATATGTTTAAAAATTTTATCATCTTCCTTTGGTCTTAAATATCTTGTTAACAATGTACTTGTTCTTTGATCTTCATGGGAAATTAGTATATGTCAAAGCATTAGTAGATTAGTTCTTTGCTGGAATTTCCTGAATCTTTAATTTTTTATTTTTTGGTGCTGGGGACTATGAGTTTTATTTTATTTTTTTTAAAGGTTGAGAGAGAGAGGGAGAATTTTTAAATATTTATTTATTTTTTTAGTTTTCGGCGGACACAACATCTTTGTTTGTATATGGTGCTGAGGATTGAACCCGGGCTGCACGCATGCCAGGCGAGCACGCTACCGCTTGAGCTACATCCCCAACCCAATGAATTTTATTTTTGAAAATGCAATATATGTTGTTATTGTCCTCACCAAGTCTAAATCAATGGTAATATTTAATGAACTTAGAAATGTAATTGGTTGTATGCTTGAAAAGAAGTGAAAATAACACTTATTGAATATTAACTACACACTATTTTATGTGCACTATTTCATTTAAGATCTCCAATACCAAAAAAGGAATATAGCATTATTGTCCCATTTTATGTTTAAAAAATTGACTCCCAGGCTGGAG
The DNA here is from genome assembly GCF_045843805.1 of Urocitellus parryii. Classification (NCBI taxonomy): domain Eukaryota; kingdom Metazoa; phylum Chordata; class Mammalia; order Rodentia; family Sciuridae; genus Urocitellus; species Urocitellus parryii. The sequence continues at coordinate 34,546,748 of NC_135547.1, read as the reverse complement.
GTGGTAGAGCACTTGCATAGCATGCCCAAGGACCTGGGTTTAATGCCCAGCACTGTAAAATTAAGTTAAATTAAAAATTGACTCTTAGAGATGTTAAGTTACACAACCAATGTCTCATAAATACTACATAGTAAAGCTAGGACTCAAACTGGTATAGTTAAACTCCAAAGTCTAGTTTTTTAACAAATGTGTACACTATTTCCTCATAGATGAAGGTAACTAAATACTGGTAGCTCATCTTGAGTTTGGTTTATTATCAACCAACCACTTTACTAGTAACTTGGATTTCCTTATCCCATTATTGTCAAAAATCTATGAAGTTAAGTACAGATCTCATTCCCACTTTATATACGAGGAAACTGAGGTTAATAATGTTTACTAATTTAAGTCACATAAATAGTAAATGGAGGAAGCAGAATGATTACTATATATCTCTGGATTTCGGTGTGCCATTTGAATAACATGGCCTATGAGTACAAAAAAAAAAGGAGTAAAGAATTATTGTGGAGCAATATTTTGTGTTGGCACGTTGGTACACAAATGTACATATCAAAACCATAAGGCCCAAGAAAAACATTACTTTTTTGTTCTTGAGGTTTACTGACTGGTTATGAGAAGGTAGGGACATTTTTGATACGCTAAGAAAATCTTAGTGAAGACAAAATTCATTCAATAAGTCAGTAAGGTTAAGAACAAAATTAAACTGGGGCACAGTTTAATATGCTGGCTATGATGATGTTAGCCACTTAAAGAAGTTGAGCCCTGGCATAGATAATCTTTTATCTTGTATTTGTTTTGGAAATTTTATAGAAGAAAAATTTAAATAATCATGTAATTAATTGCTATGTGATGACACTTGAGCTATGCCATCAAAAATTTGAAGTTAAAATAGACACAGACAAGTATCAATTTGAATCCCAATTCTGCTGTTTCCTAGCTATTTGATCTTAGTCACTTGTCCTCTCTGAGTCTAGTCTAGTGGTTTTAAAAATGAGACCAGCTAGGTGCAATAGTGCATGCCTGTAATTCCAGCAGCTTGGGAGGCTGAGGCAGGAGTATCATGAGTTCAAAGCCAGCCTCAGCAACTTAGCAAGGCCCTAAGCAGCTCAGTGAGATCCTGTCTCAAGAGAAAATATTAAAAAGGGCTGGGTATGTGGCTCAGTGGTTAGGTGCCCCTGGGTTCAAGCCCCAGTACCAGAAAGAAAGAAAGAAAGAAAGAAAGAAAGAAAGAAAGAAAGAAAGAAAGAAAGAAAGAAAGAAAGAAAGAAAGAAAGAAAATGAGACTAATGGTAACTATCTCACAGCATTGTTGTGGGTTCTAATGAGTTTAAATATGCTAAGTGACTAGTTCTGAACTCATTTGGTCATATTAACTCAGTCTATCAGTGCCCTTTTCCTTGAATGTCACTATTTAAAAGTAACCTCCATATAGCAAGGACTTTTGAAGATCTGAGACATAAACATTGATGTGTATTTATTATGATTAATGGTTTCATATTATTTTACCATTTCTTTTTTTTTAGTTTTATTTTTTAATTTGTTGATAGACCTTTATTTATATGTGGTGCTGAGAATCAAACCCAGTGCCTCACATATGCCAGGCAAGTATGGTGCCACTGAGCCCCAGCCCCAGCCCCTTATTTTACCATTTCTAATTTTTTATGCAGTTATAGTTGCCACAGGTCCAGTGCTTCTTCCTTAGTATGAGTTTCTGTATTAGTATGTGCAGACACTAGCCCCAAAATAGATTACTTTGTGGCTAATTTAATAAGATTTGCACAAAATTATTGCTGCATTTTCATTCGTTTGTTTACTCTTCTCTTCTTACAACTTGGCAGAATTGTCTAAATGACACTTAGAAAACTGGAAAGACATGGGAAAGTAAGTTATCCAAGTCGACACCCAGAATTGCTTGGCCTACTTTATAACAACTGGCAAATTAACCTTCACACACTCTGATAATACCACAGAATTAAAGGACCAACTGTCTGTGTCTCTATGCAGCTGTCTCGTCTGCTAATGCATGTTCCTAAAATAAAATTTTTTTAGAAAATGCACACACACACGCACTCAATTGTGTCTTTCCTTTCAACAATCCAGCTACTCAGCCCTTCTTGAAGCCCATTTTAGTAAACACTGTGCTGACCAAGAAGTGTCTGGAGATGGGAGGATGGAGAAAGCTTGTATTGTTTATTGAATATCAGAGGACACTTCCTTCAAGCGACCTAAGGCATGTGTGGCTATCATAAGAACTACATTTTAAAGGGATGAAGTCATCACAAACGCCGCCTTAGAAGAGTGTGCGGGTGCCAAAACCTATCCTCAACAGCATTTCCAGATTTGCTTTTTTAAAAATCCTGAAATTTTTGTTTTAAACCTATAAATCAAGAATGAACAGGGCATAGGTTCAGCACTTCATTTCCATGTGTTGCTCCCCTTCTGGTTGGAACTCGATTTCTTAGCCAGGTTGCCTTTGGGGGCTAAACGAAAGGAAAACAGACATGGGGGAGACAGAAGGGGCCAAGAATTCAATAAAGAGTTGAGCTGCACAAAGGTATAATAATCAGTAAACCTAAGAAAGAGAAAGCACAGGGGAAGGAAAGTTACTTAAAAATCAGAGAAAATGGAGCGGAAGAAGTTTCTGAAAATTGGTTTAGAGCAGAAAAGAAAATAAAAAATAGATGAAATAGCCTCCATTTTACTGTTGAATGGCCTTCAGTCTGGAATTAGAATTCTATAAAGTCTAAACAAAAAGCCACATTTAATTCCCTGGGGAACTCCAATTTTAACTTGGCTTTAACAATAAAAAAAATGTGTGCAAATTCAGGAAGGAGCATACATACAAATCAAAGGCAAAAGCCTCTCTTAGGTAAGCATAGAAGACTTAAATAAAAAGAAATGAAAATCTTTTCATGCAATTACCTTTTACTCAAAAATTCTACTAATCGTGACCTTTCCAGGTTTTGTAAAGCATCAAATGCAGATTAAATGAAAATGAAATCACTGGGCATTGGACTTTAAAGAAAGCAAAGGGCTAATGTGGAATGCTTTTTATTGGTAAGAACTGTTCAGGTGAATATGGTGCTTGGTAATGTGTTCAGACAAGAAAGTGGGTACAAATCAGAGAGAACTCTTACCATGAGGCTGTGTGCACACTTTGTTCTCTGAAAATAATAAAAATCTCCATGCATCGAATAAAGGCAATATATTTAGATTGGGTATTGGTGGGGGGTCTGACCCATAGACGTCTGTTCCTTTGTAGGAAATAGGAGCAATTCCCAGATAAGAAAGTTTAAAAACACACACAGGTGTGGTGCCCACTCTCTCCCCAATTATACCTTTTTTCACCAAACCTAAGGTACCAAACAGCTTCTCCTATTCATAGGCTCCTGTTTGTCATTCTTAGGCATTTCAAGTTTATCCTAGCCAAGCACATATTTAACATTCTAGATTAAAATCATAAAATCTTACAGCTGAAAGTTATTTTATATACATAGTTCACCAGTCAGTCAGCTTTTGCAACACAGACACAATTTAAATAATTTAATTGGCAAGTTAAATTTCCTTCTGTTTTCAGGAAAAAAAAAAACTAACATAAAGTTCAGTTGGCTTTTACAAGGTACTTGTGCCTTAGTGATAATCTGGCCAGTTATTTTAGTATTCATACATGAAAATATATAATTATAAGTCCTCTTAGGAATTTAGAGGTGAATTGAAAATTATATATATATTAATGTTGGGGATTGAACCCAGGGCCTCACGCATGCAAGGCAAGTGCTCTACCACTGAGCTGTACTTCCAGTTCTGAAGTACTTATTTCTTAATTTGTTTCTCTTCTGTTTGTTAGTATCCCCTCTAGTCCATACACATATACCTGGAAAAGAGGGGAAATCAGAAAAAAAAGTAGATGTTAGGAGGCACTGAAGACAGCCACTGGAATGAATGAGAGTGAATGGAATGAATGTGAGTGAAAGGGACTGAGATGCCTTTGAAATATATTTTTTCTCACCAAACAAAACACAGAATGGATGTTGCAGACTTGAAAATGGAGAAACACCATGTACATCCCTGTCTTTATCTCTTTGCAAGCACCTCAAGACTGAATTGTACAGTGCACTAAGGATGTTCAGTCATGCTTCATTTACAATGTATTTCCTTTGATGCAAATCTTCCCAGTGTCTGGATCTTTCCTGGATTAAGAGTAGGGATTGTATTGACCCAAACAACAGTGAAAAACCCATAATATTCAATAAAATTCAAGCATTAAAGAGTAGAAAAACATATCAACACAATTTAGAGTAAACAAAATACAACAATAATCCACGTATCCAAATACCCAGTGTACATCCATATATAGAAAGGCCTATAATTTCTCTTAGTAGTACAAAATGTGCTACCTTAAGCCCTCCACAGTTAGATGATTGTTCAGAAATTAAATAAGCAGATTAGAAAGGATATATCTAGGTGTGAAAATTAATGCTGATAGCAGAAGAAAATATGAAAATACCCATGGTCCAAGCTGAGCACTTTATGGATAATTAGTAGAGAGAAGCAATGACTAGTTAGTCCTCAAGGACCCCAGAAAATAACTATCTAATACGTGGTTTAATAATTACATTCATATTACTACTTGTGCCCCTTCAAATATCCTGTAGTTATCATGAACCATTTCAAGCACTTCCTTCTGTATCCACCCCAAGTTTTCAGGGAGTCTATGGGCTGAAATTTACCTTCCATAAGGCCTGCAGACACTTTAAGGCACTCTTCCATGAGTATCTTGACACTCAAAACCAGGATAGTGGCTGGGAGTGTAGCTCAGTGGTACAGCACTTGGCCATAGGTTCCATCCCAAGCACTGCAAAGAAACAAAAACACAATCCGGTTAGATCTTCTACTTTCATGTTAAAATTGCACTGTTAAAATTTCATGTTAAAATTTTCACTCAAAGCATTTATCAGGGCTGGAGTTGTGGCTCAGCAGTAGAGCACTTGCCTAGCACATGTGAGGCCCTGGGTTCGATCCTCAGCATCACATATAAATAAGTAAATAAATAAATAGAGGCATTGTGTCTAACTATAACTAAAAAATAAATGTTATTTTTAAAAGCACTTAAAGGGTGGGGGTAAGAAGTTCAAAGGATTAGACAAAGGGAGATGAAAGGAAGGTTTGAGGATAGGAATAGGAAAGACAGTAGAATAAATTGGACATAATTTTCCTATCTACAGGTATGAATATACCCACAGTGAATCTCAACATCATGTATATCTGCAAGACTGGGATCCTAATTAGAACAAGACATATTCCATGCTTGAATAATTGTATAAAAATGAATTCTATTGTTATGTATAACTAAAATGAGCCAATAAAATAAAAGGAGGTGATACAGAGAATACAAAGTAGATAAATAAAGAAGAGTATTTCTACTCATAAAGAGTAACACATAGGGCTGTTGATGTGGCTCAAGTGGTAGCATGCTCGCCTGCATGCACGAGGCACTGGGTTCGATCCTCAGCACCACATAAAAATAAAATAAAGATATTGTGTCCACCTAAAACTAAAAAAAAATATTAAAAAAGAGAGTACCACACAATAAAATAAAACCAAAAACTGTAATTAATTAAGTACTTGTGTAATTATTTTGTTAATCTATAGGCTCATTCATTTGGCACATATTTATTGATTATCTACCTTGAGTCATGCACCGTGCTAGGCACTGGGGTACAGTAGTGAACTCAACAGACTTGGACCCTGCTCTCATAAAGCATAAAGCAGCAGAAGAGACTCAAACTAATTGCACCATTCATTAATCAGGCATGTTTGTTTAATGACAGCCTCCTTTGGTAGACTATAAACATAATAAGGCAGGAAACTTTTCTGTCTTGCTCAGACTGGAAGGGTTCTCAGTGGGAATCAGCTTAGAAAGCTTTTGCATTGGTTAGGAGCGTCTCTTGGGGTAGGCAGCAAGGCTATTCTTGCCAACTCTCAGAAAGCAACACCCCAGGACCCTCCCTGGTCAAGGGAGAACACCCGAGCTGGCTTTGCTGGTTCTAAACATTTGGTTGGTCAGGACCTAAAATTAGATCAGTCTGTGAGAGCTCTGACAAAGGAAATGGTACTAGGAATCTGGAATTTATTGGGCCCTGATTTTGCTGTATTTCTAAATTCCCAAGACTGACCCTGAGGTCCAGGGGATTTAACAGTGGCAGTTTTGCAGATTTTCAGGGTCTTTGGACCCAAAGCATATAGTTTAAACAGCTACGCATGAAAAACACAAGGAGAATAAGTGTTGGTTTCTGCTATAGACTTAATGTTGTGCCTCCTCTAAATTCATATATTAAAACTTAATCTTCTGGCTGGGGTTGTGGCTCAGGGGAACAGTGTTTGCTTCGCATGTGTGAGGCACTGGATTCAATTCTCAGCACTGCATAGAAATAAATGAATAAAATAAAGGTCCCTCAACCACTAAAAACAATTAAAAAACCTTAATCTTCAATATGATGCTATTTAAAGGTACAAACTTTGGAAGGAGATCAGGCCTTGAGGGTGGAGCCCTCATGAGTGAGATCAGTGTCCTCATAAAAGAGACCCTTCCCCTTTCTACTATGTGAGGACCCAGTGAGGAGGTGCCATACACAAATGGGGAAACAGGCCCTCACCAGACATCAAATTTGTTGGTACCTTGATTTTGAACTCCCCAGCTTCCAGAACTGTGAGGAATAAATACATACATAGTTTACAACCCACCCAGTTGACTGTATTCTGTTGTGGTAGCCCAAATGGACTGATAGCTTCCAAGAAGGTGTGATGGGTGCATGCCTACAATCCCAAGGACTCCAGAGGTTGAGACAGGACTGCAAGTTCAAAGCCAGCCTCAGCAACTGAGTGAGGCCCTAAGCAATTTACCAAGATCTTGTCTCAAAATAAAAAATAAAAAGGGCTGGGGATGTAGCTCAGTGGTTAAGTGCCCTAGGGTTCAATCCCCAGTACCAAAAAAGACAAGAAAAGAGAAATTTGAATAAATCCCAAGGCATTTGAGACTTGGGTTCTGAAGTTTGTCAGGAGTGACTTACCTCTTTTGGCAACTCAAACTGCCTAGCATCACCCTCCATTAAGACAATTTAACAAAACCCTTACTGTCACTTTCTGTTTTCTGGTACTGGGAATTGAACCAGTGGTACTCTCCCACTGAGCTATATCCTCAGCACTTTTTATTTTATTTTGAGACAGGGTTTCACAAAGTTGATGAGGCTGACTTTGAAATGGTGATCCTTCTGCCTCAGCCTTCTGAGTAGCTAAGATTACAGCTGTGTGACAACATACCCAGCCTTGCTGTCATTTTTGCTCACCTAAAAATTATTTCTGGTTTTGATTGCAGGTATGCCTTAATTTATAAGAATATTACAGGATACAATGGAAAATTCCAGGATGATGAACTGTCCATTTGCATCCAAGACAGGAGTCATTCTCCTGTTATACATAGTATTTTTAGATTGAAGAATGTTTTATTTTCAGATACTTAAAAAAGAATGTTTTATTCTCTTATTGTTATGATAAAAGAATATACATTCTTATGGAAAAATCTAAGAAATATTTTTAAAACACAAGGAAAAAAAGCCCTACCTCTCAGAGATAATCACTATTAATATATAAATACATATCCCCAGTAACATTTTTCCTACAGATTATTGCATAATGCAACAGGGTCAGCACACTGTTAAGCCAAGGAATTTTTCTCTTGCCAGGACTGTAACCTACAATTCCTTCAGTCTCCCTGACTTAATAGCTCTTTGGAGCCCTGAGAAACATATTTCAAATGAAAGCTGAGCTGTAAATCAATTTGAAAATTATCAGACTAAGATGGTAGCTGAAGCAGTGAGAGGCCAATATCTATCATTTATCAACAGTTTACTGTGTTTCAAGCACTATGCCAAAGGAATATTACATACATTCTTCCAAATCATCACAAGAATCTTTAGAATATGATATTATCCCCATTGTACAAATGAAGAAGTTAAATATCAGAAAAAGAGGTGATGTTAGTTTTCTATTGTTGCCTTAAAAAGTTAAAACAAATTTAGTGATTTAAAAATAACAAATCAGATCCTTGTTCTATAGGTCAGAAGTCCAGGGACAGAATAGCTAACATAGTTCTCTGTTTATGGTCACATAGGCCAAAATCAAGATGCTGGCCAGGCTTCATTCCTATCTGGAAGTTATGGAGATGAACACACCTCCATGTTCATTCAGGATATTGACAGAATTCTATTTCTTGTACATGTAGGACTGAAGTCCCCCATATTTTTTGGGTATCAGTTGAAGGCTTTTCTTAGCTTCTAAAGACTTCTAGAGGCTGCCCTTTCTCCAACTCCAAAGCCAGCAATGGTGAATATAGCCCTTCCCATGCTTTGTATCTATCTGATCTCTCCTTCTGTCTGACCTCTTTTGTTGTCTCTTTCATTTCTGACAATTACACCTTTCTCTTCGCTTTTAAGGACCTCTGTGATTAGAATGAGTTCATCCTAATAATTCAGGTTCTTGCTCTATTTTAAGGTGAGTGGATTACCAGACTTAGTTACATGTGCAAATCTCTTCACATGTACCTAGATTGGTGCTGTTTTTCTGCTTTTTTTTCTTTTCTTTCTTTTCAGTGTTAGGGATGGAACCAAGAGCCTTATGTACATTAGACTAGTTCTCTACCACTGAGTTACAATCACCCCCAGTGCAGATTAGTGTTTGATTACATAACCAGAGGATGGGAATCTTAGAGAAATAGCTTTGTAATTTTACCTATCATGGGATTTCCCCTAAGGTCACAGAGCTAATCAACCTGAGATTAGAATGCAGGTGCCTTGGAACCCAAACAGTTTGCTATACATCACTCCTAATCCCATTTCCCCCCAGACCTTGCTACTACATTACCAAAGACACATTTACAGCATTTTTTTTGTCCCCAGTACATTGTTAAAATACAAGACATACTAAATAGCCAAAAACACAGTTTAAAGAAATTAAACAAGTATCAGAGCTAGAGTCATTTATGGCAGAATTTTTGCATTCATCAGACCAGCAGTTTTTAAAAATTATGTGCTAAGGGCTTTAATGGAAAAACATACAAGAACACAAAGGTAATTCAAGCAAAGAAATGAACACCAATCCTAGAGATCAAAAACAGTGTAGCATAGGACAAATACCAGCTGTCAGTTCAATGAGGACATGATCCTCACCGTGGGTTTCAACATGAGCAAAATCACCAAAGGGAACATGACCATCAAGCTCTGGGACATTGGGAGACAGCCCCGCACAACATGTGGGAGCGCTACTGCCAGATAGTGAGTGCCATTGTGTATATGGTAGATGCTTCAGAACAGGAGAAGATCGAGGCCTCCAAAAATGTACTCCACAACCTACTGGACAAACCTCAGTTGCAGGGCATCCCGGTCTTAGTCCTGGGTAACAAGCAAGACCTCCCAGGGGCACTGGATGACAAGGAACTGATAGAAAAAATGAATCTGTCTGCCATCCAGGACTGAGAAGTTTGCTGCTACTCCATCTCCTGCAAAGAGAAGGACAACACTGACATCACCCTATCGTGGCTTATTCAAAACTCAAAGTCACGGAGAAGCTGAGACCACTGTCCTTCTCCCTCTGACCAGTGATGGCAGCGATCTAAACCTGAAGCCAAGCTCCCCGTCCACCCTATCCCCCTAAACCCACTTCTCCTCACTCAGTGTGGGGATGGCCCTCTGGGGCTCCCAGAGACCCATTCTGCTGAGGTTTGAACTCCTGTTTTTATTGTAAAATAAATTGCCCCCCCCCCGATCTGGGCCCCTAACCTCTCCCCCTTCTCTCCCTTCATCCCTTCACCCAACCCTGCTTCCCTCCCATAGCCTGGCCCCACAGCCCCAGCTTCCCCCAGCCCACATCTTGACTTCCCTTTTCAACACTCTGTTGTTGTTCTGTGTGTACAGTATGTGTATGTGTGTGTGTGTGTGTGTATATATATATATATATATATATATACATAAATTATATATATACATAAATTATATATATATATATAATTTTTTAATTTAAGCAAAGATTAAAATCAACCATTTGATGTTGCAGGGGCCATTTAGGATTTGGGAGGTGATGCAGGGTGGGCTTGGGGCAAGTTCAGACCAGAAAGGCAGAGGCTGGCACCTGGGTCAGATATCAGCTCAGGTTATTGGTGGCCACTCTCCCACCCCCACCCCCCCAAAATAAAGACTAAAAAGATTTTTTAAAGACACAGAACAAAATATCCAATAATTGTGAATCAATTACAAAAAGTATAAATATGAGTAATGGGAATACCAGAAGCAGAAGAAAAAGAGAGAAAGGAACAGGAGAGATAGTAGAAGCAATAATGCTGAAAGGGCTGGGGTTGTGGCTCAGTGGTAGAGCACTTGCCTAGCATGTGTGAGGCACTAGTTCCATCCTCAAAACCACATTAAAAAATAATAAAGGTATTGTGTTCACCTACAACTAAAAAAAAATAATGACTAAAAATTTCTCCAAATTATTGTCAGACACCAAATGACAGATCCAAGAAGCTCAGCGAACACTAAGCAGATTAAATGCCATAAAAAACACTAAAACAGCTATGTGTATAATATTCAAATTTCAAAAACTCAAAGATAAATAAAATATTTTATGGCCATACTACCAAAAAACTATACAGATTTAATTCAATTCCTATTAAAATTCCATGACATTCTTCATAGAAATAGAAAAAGCAGTCATGAAATTCATTTGGAAAAAATAGAGACCCAGAATAGCCAAAGCAAAACTCAGTGAGAAAAATAAAGCAGAAGGCATCACCATACCAGATCTTAAATTATACTACAGAGCTATAGTAACAAAACAGCATGGTATTGGCACCAAAATAAACCTGTTAGACCAATGGTACAGAATAGAAGACACAGAGAGTAACTCACATAAATACAGTTATCTCATACTAGACAGAAGCTCTATAAACCTACATTGGAGAAAAGATAGCCTTTTCAATAAATGGTGCTGAGAAAACTGGACATATATATGTAGTAGAATGAAATTTAACCCCTATCTCTCAGCCTGCAAAAAATTCAACTCAAAGTAGATCAAGGGCTGGGCACGGTGGCACACATCTGTAATCCCAGTGGTTTGGGAGGCTGAGGCAGGAGGATCTCAAGTTCAAAGCCAGCCTTAGCAAAATCAAGATGCTAAGCAGCTCAGTGAGACCCTGTCTCTAAATAAAATACAAAATAGGGCTGGGGATGTAACTCAATGGTTGAGTGCCCCTGAGTTTAATCCCTGGCACCTGCCATAAACACACCTTAAAAAATTTAAAGGAATAGAAATCACACAATGTGTTCGCTCAGACCACAATAAAATTAAACTAGAAATCAGTAACAGAAACACAGCTAAAAAATCTCAGAATACTTGGATATTAAATATCACATGTCTAAATAACATATGGGTCAAATAAGAAATGTTAAGAGAAATTTTAAAATATTTTTAACTAAATGCAAATGGAAATGAAACATATTGAAATTGGTGGGATGCAGCAAATGCAGTGCTTAGAGGGAAAATTGTAGCATTAAAATGCATATATTAGAAAAGAAAAAACATCTAAAATTCATGGGGGTTTCCCCCTTAGGAAACTAGAAATTAGAAAAAGAAGAGCAAATCAAATCCAAAGTAAAATGAAGAAAAAAATACAGCAGAAATTAATGAAATCAAAAGTAGGAAATCTATAGAAAAAATCAACCAAACCAAAAGTTGTCTCTCTCAAAAGATCAATAAAATCAATAAGCCTCTAGTCAGACTGAAAAAAAAGAGAAAATAAAAATTAATATGAGAAAAGAAAGGGATATCAATATAGATCCCATGGACATTAAAATGATTATAAAGGGTGAGTTAGGGACTTAGCTTGGTGATTGATCACTTCCCCAGCATGCACAAGGCCTTGGGTTTGACCCCCAGTACCGTAATAATAATAACAACAATAAATGAATATTATGAATAACTCTGTGCTTACAATTTGATAACCTAGATGAAACTGACCAATTCCTTAAAAGATATGATCTGCCAAAACTCACACAAAAAGAAAGAGACAATCTGAATTGGCCTATATCTATTAAAGAAGCTGAGAGAATAATTACCTACCAAAACAGAAAGCACCAGGCCCAGGTTCACTCACTGGTAAAATTTAGCACACATTTAAGGGAATCATTACAGTAGTTCTTTACAATCTCTTCCAGAAGACCGGAGAAGAAGGAATTCCTAAATCATTCCATGGTATAACATTATCCTAATATCATAATCAGACAAAAACATTATAAGAAAACTAGATCATTTCTCTCATGCATGTAGATGCAAAAATCCACAAAACTATTATCAAATGGAATTCAATAATGTACAAAAAAACTATATACCATGACCAAGTGGGATTTATCCCAGATATGATAGGCTTGTTAAGTGTTCAAAATTAATTATTATAATCCATCACATTAACAGGTTAAAGAAAAACCACATGATCGTATCAATAGATGCTGAAAAAAGCATTTGACAAAATCCAATATTATCCATCCAGTTTCCCAACTTGATACATAATGTCTACAAAAAAATTCAAGCTAACATCATGCTTAATGGTGAGAAACTTGAAGCAAAAGATTCTGTCAGCACCTAGGACAAGCCAGGCCTCACTGCTATATCTCTGCCTGCCCTGAAGCTATGGGCACTATCGTAGTGAGGCTTGGTCTCTGCCTCCATCCAGCTTTGGGAAAAAACATGTTACCTTTGATCAGATTAAGATTTCATCAAGTGTTTATGTATTTGGGGGGATATGCTTTGGGTTAGCCTTTTGAACTCAAGTCTGTAGATGGCAGACAAAGAGAAAGGTGGGGACAATCAGATACCACAGGAAGAAAAGAGTCAAGCACTGGAGGTGGGAAGTGACTATAGATTCAAAGAAATCATCAGGTTTTTTTTTCTTACTTAGAATTTAAAAATTAAACTGCTTCAGTAAATTCAATCTCTCCCTTTGCTTCCTCCATACCATCATCCTTCCAGGCCCCACCCACCTCATTCACCTGTGCACATACACAATACACATAAACTCATATACACAGATGTGTAGACTAATGAATGCAGGACTAAAGCCATGGAGAATAAGAAGAAGGAAAAATATAGAACCAAAAGATTACTGGAGACTCTTTGAGGCCTAAAAGCAGTCCAGTAGGCATGATACCCAGGCCAGCCTCTTTCACCCAGGAGAAATGACTTTAAGTCACAGGATCTGTGCTTGCCCTTCTGAGTTCAATATGGCCATTTGGTCAGACCTAAAGACTCTATTTCCGTAAAAAATTCCAAATTCTTGGCCCTTATTAGATACAGGCCTTCATCTACATTTCCAAGGACGTGTCTGCCCTTTTGGGTTTTATTTGCTAAGACTTGCTCAGATTTTGAATATAAATAAAGTGTTTATAAATATGAGGAACAATTCACTTATGTATTCTGCCTTTATATATAAGGTGGGTGAGGATGACTACAGAGGAAAAATATCAAAGCTATTGATTCTCTAATACAGGAAATAAGAATTGTAGTTCTGCTTCTCATTTCTAGGGAAATGTGTAGCTCAGGAAAATACAATGTGTTTATTGGGTGCCAAGTAAACTATCTCTAGTGTCTGTAATGGTGTCTCAGAATTTGCTGTTCAATTATAATTTGAATCAAACTGGCAGCCAAAAAGACAGATTATTAGAAAATGTCTTCATTTCCCTGGCTGGCATCTGAGGGATTTGAAAAGAATCAGAATTCATTCCTAGAAACAGATATCTGCTAATGAGAGAGAGAGAGAGAGAGAGAGAGAGAGAGAGAGAGAGAGAGAGAGAAAGAGTTGGATTGTAGGCCAGATTAAAAAATAGAAGATTTTAAAATTTTTCTTTGATGATCTAGTATTATTCTTATACTGCCTATACTACCTCCCATCTCACATTCACAAGGACCAGCATTAAATTTCTGTCTGCTTTGTTTGAATGGATGGTATGATAGAAAAAAAAGATAATCATAAAAATTGAAAGTCAATGGAATCAATTACTATTGGATGACTATGGACTTATTAAAGGGGATATTCTTTGGGAGAAGGTTTATAAATATGTCAAATATAGGAAAGGTATCCTTGAAATCTTGTCAGAAAAACTTGAGTCTTCCTCAAGGTCAGTCAAGAAACCAGAGTAACTGGTATGTGATGACTGTGGAAAATTGTAATCTATTCCACTGTGTTGGAATTTCCCTGGCATGACAAGAGGTTGTTGTGAAAATATAAGAAAAATATGGAATAAAAACAGGGAATTTAAAAATAGGGAGAAAGGGGAAAATAATTTGCCAATTTTCAGAAAAGAGTAGATTCTGGGCCTTTCCATGCATTACTGAGAAACAACATTGTTGAACAAAAGGACATCAATCTAACCATGTTTATTCGATGAAAATAAAACTATAGAACCAAAAAACACCCTTTCCCTCCATTCAGATTCTGTGTTTACCAAGCAATCTTCCCTTCCAAAATTTGGCTCCCTCAGTGACATGCCCATCCAGAAGGAATGCCTTGAATAAATGACAGATGTGCATTATTCCACCAGATCTAGATGTAAAATAATAAATAACTGCATGATTTATATGCCAGTCTTTTACAAATATAGTTAGTCGGAAGCAGTCCCCTCAAATTAACCACTCTGGTGCACTGAATAAACTGACTTTCCGGATCTGAAAAGTTGAGCATCTAACCCTGAACCCAAGAGAAATTTTGAATCAACCTGTTCATTGAACTTTGAAAACGTTGGCATATAAAACAATCTATTTGTTGTTCCCTAGTTCATCCATGTCCTCCAGGTCAGATTTATTTATTCCAGTCAGAATAAGTATGCGAAAAAAGAAAGACAAATAGCAAAGAGGGAATTTAGATAAGATACTCAAGCTCCTATCATCCATTTCCTCATTTGAAAATGGGGTTAATAATACCTACTTCTGAAAGGTTTCTTGTGAGATTATATTTAGAGTATCTAGCAAATGGAGGGGTTCCATAAAATAGAAGTTCCATTACTACCACCTCAAACCAAATTTATATTTTAAACATATACTAGACTTAACCTCAAAGCATAAACATCTTAAGGAGACATCTCAGACCCCAGCCAGGAAGCAAAGTGGCAAAAGAATTTGGGAAGTCAGGCATGATGGTGTATGCTTTTAATCCCAGCTACTCATGAGGCTGAGGTGGATGGATTCCTTGAGTGCAGAAGTTGGGCCAGTTTGGGCAACATAGCAAGACCCCATCTCAAAATACATATGTATGAGAATTTGGGGGGACCCAGAGCCCATCAGGGTCTTTGAAAATTGTACTTCAGGAACCCCAAAATTAGTCTTCTGGTTATTCTCTTATGGAAGATAAAGTCACTAGGGAGATATCCTAAACCTACTTAAGGAGGATGCAATAATTAGGGAGCTACAGCTGGCATAACCATTATGTAGATGGTTTCTTCATAGAGATATGCTACTCCTAAGAAATTATCACAAGGTATCACCTATTTTCATCCAGAGAAGCTTGCTGAGAGGGAATACAAACAAGACTAACTGACATTTTTTTTTATTACTTAGTGTCTCAGATTGTGTTACCAAAGTATTTCTATAATTATTTTCATATGTATTTGTTTGTGTCACCAAGAATATTCTGCACCTCTTGGGAATTGCATTTCCCCTTCATTGAGGAGAACCATGTAGGGTGTAATGGAAGAACAAAGGCTATGGGTGATGAGGCTGACCTGGTAACATTTACTGATCTGTTCCTATGAGCCAGCCGGGCAGTGTTCTAAAAGCTATTGCACACATTATCACATTCAACCTGATGTTAATAATTTGATGAAGCAGGTACTAATCTTATCCTCATTTTACAGATGAAAGCATTAGGGCTTGAAGATTTGGTCATTTGCCCAAAGTCACTGTAAATGACCAAATTTAATCCATGTCAGCAATTCCAAAAAACATTCTACTACCATCCTACTTCTTCTAATATTGTCTTTCTCACTTACCTCCAGGAAGTTAATGTTTTTAAAGTATACCTGTGCTATGGTCTGAATGTTTGGGTTCCCTGAAAAATTATATGTTGAAATCCTAACCACCAATGTATTAGGAGGTAGGGCCTTTGGGAGATGATTATGCCCTGAGAGCAGAGCCCTAATAACTGTGATTAGTGCCCTCACAAAATAGACCCCACAGAGCTTGTTTACCAGTTCCATTATATGAGAACACAGAAAAAAATTGCCATCTGTAAACTAGGAAATGGGTCCTCACAAGACAGAATCTGAAGGTGTTTTAACCTTGGACTTATCAGCCTCTAGAACTTTGAGAAATCCATTTGTGTTGTTCATAAGCTACTCAGTTTGTGTTATTTTTATAGCAGCCTGAATGGACTAAGTATAAAACTGAAATAATGATTCCAACCCTCATCAAAACAGGGCTTTGTGAATTCATTTGTTGTAGATGAAAAACTAAGAATCAAACTGGGGTTGTGGCTCAGTGGTAGAGCGCTTGCCAAGCACATATGAAGCACTGGGTTTGATCCTCAGCACCACATAAAAATAAACAAATAAAATAAAGGTGTTGTGCCCATCTACAACTAAAATTATTTTTTTTTAAAAAGAAAAGAATCACATCTTTTCAGTAAGAAAACTGTATAAGGTGACCTGAAAAATTAGACTTCTAAAACTTATCATGGAAATAAATGGGAAATGAATAAAAACACACTAAGTAAAATATTCCATTAACTGAAAATTTAATAAAGAACAAAGTTCTGTAAAATACAAATTAATTAAATATGACCCAAGAAAATTGGACTGTGTAGAAATAATGACCATAAGAGTAAAACGATAAATGTAAAAAATAAATTTCATTATAATCTTTATGAATAAATACATTGATTGATAAAAATAATTAAAACAAATTAAAAGTGAAAATGGGAAAATTCTAAATATTTTAACTTCAGTGCATAGAAAAATTGATCAAAGAAATATCTGGTTATGTGATGTTCTCTCTAGAACATAATGAAGAGAAAAATAATCAGTATTACTATAATTAAATTCACTAAAGCAAAATTGGTTTTTAAAATGTAGGCTCTGGAGCCTAACTACCTGGGTTTGAATTCCAGCTTGACCACTTGCTTAAGTGGAATCTTCCACTAGTAGCTTAACTTTTCTGTACCCTCAATAACCTCCTCTGTAAGATAGAGATAAAATAGTATTAGATTCTTGTGAGGAATAAATATGATAGTATATTTAAAACATTAAAAGAATAACTGGCACATATTAAGTTTTATGTAAGTATTAAATATATGCATATCTTTTCTCATTAATTTTTTTAGAGTTTTATAATTATACATAGTAGTTGGGTTCATTCTGACAAACTCATACATGCATAGAAATCAATTTGAGTTCATGATCCCCTGTTTTCCCTCCTGCCCTCTCCGCTTTCTCCTTCCTCTACTAGACTTCCTTTGGCTGGTCTATTAATTTGTATTTGATTGGTTCCTTATGCAATCTTGTTATTCCCTCCACCCTTTCCTTTATTTTACTCCAGCTTCCACACATGAGAGAAAACATTTGGCCTTTGAGTTTCTGAGTTTCACTAATTTCACTTAGCATGATATTCTGCATTTCCATCCATTTACCAGCAAATGCTATACTTTCCTTCTTCTTTAAGGATGAATAGAACATATAGCCTGTCTTCAATGCCTGAAGTTCTGTCTTCAAGGGCTGAGGTTCTGTTTTCTACACTAGCTGGTCTGTTGTTGATGCTTTCAAGTGAGTGTGTAATTTGCTTGATGTTGTCTTTCATTTCTAGGAGTTCTGCTTGGTTTCTTTTCACTATTTCTATTTCTTTATTAAATGGTCTTTTATCCTGTAATTGCTCTCTTAATTCCTTCCTTAGATCTTCTTTTAGTTCATTGAACATTTTGATAATCAGTTTTTTAGAATCTTTCTCTGGTTTTCAACTACCTCACTGTAAGTGGGTTCCTTTGTTGGAGATTGTGGATTTGGGGAGATTTATTTGCCTGTTTTCTCATGTTTTCAGAGGTCTTGGTCTTGCACATCAATTGAAATGTATTCTTCTACCTCCTTATGGGAGCATGTCCTTTTGTATGTAGTTATATTATTTGCTCTGGTACTTTCTCTGTTTTTAAGGTATGAGTAGATTCCAAAGGTTGAGACCTGAGTTTCCTCTCTGATTGTTCCTTCTTGGGTCCTTGTTCATGGTTTGTGGCTTTTTGTCTTCTCCCTTCTTTGAGTAGGAGTAATGTGAGGGAATGTTTTTGTTCTGCAGCAAAATCTCTCACCTGTGAACTTTTAGTGATCCTGCAGTTTCCCAGGACCTCACAGAACTCAGACAAAATAAATCATAGTAACAACAGTTGCAAACAATAAATGGTAAACAGTATTAAAGCAAATACCCAAATCCTACCATGACATCTTCGACATTAATTGTCACTATTAAGCAGTAATGGTGGGTTCAGCAATTGTCAACAGTGAAAAAAATAACCATGAACTAGCTTCAGCTTTAAAGCAAATAATGGGTGTCAGCTATATCATCCACACTGGTAATGATTATATTAGCATTAATAGTGGGGGCAGGGGTTATATGAAACCATTTCATCCTGAAATGGTAAAAATACAGTTAATTGCAGGAAAAGGAAATGTGTTAGGAAGTTACAAAAGACTTTACAATTTCAGAAAGTGAACAGTGAAAATTCTGAAGACCAGTAGCAGGTGATGTTTATACAGAGGGAGGAGAAAAATAGAAGAAACACAATATTGCGAGAGAAGGAGAAAGAACAACAGAATTAGGCTGATAGCAGAAGAAAAGATTGAAAGAGAAATAAACACATGAAAATAATACAAAATCAAGCTAAGATGTACAATCCAATGACCCAAATTCTCACAAGACAATGCTAGAAAAAGATAATTACATTAAAAATGCTGAACATGAGAGAAAACAAATTATTGTATATATATATATATATGTGTCACTGAATCAGGACAGCCAAAATTCACATGTGTGTGCCTACATATACACAGGGAAGAAATAAGAAAAACAAATGTGTTAAAAATTGTGTTAAAAAAATCTAGTACCTTGGTGTAGATGGGACTGAAGGGATCTTCTCCACTGAAGTGGTCAAAATATTTGATCGTAGGGGATGGAGTTGTGGCTTAGTGGTGGAACACTTAGCTAGCACATGCAAGGCCCTGGGTTCAATCCTCAGCACCACATAAAAATAAATAAAAAATAAAGGTTTAAAAATTGATTGTAATGGGTGGTCATTGTCTGTGTCAAATAGTCTTTCTTACCAAGTACTCTTTTTTTTTGGAGGGGGGTACTAGGGATTGAACTCAGGGGCACTTGGCCACTGAGCCACATCCTCAGCTCTATTTTGTATTTTATTTAGAGTCAGGGTCTCACTGAGTTGCTTAGTGCCTTGCTTTTGCTGAGGCTGGCTTTGAACTCACAATCCTTCTGCCTAAGCCTCCCTAACCACTGGGATTATAGGTGTGCACCACTGCACCAGCTCTTGCCAATTATTCTTAAGTGAAATACTGATAGAGAGAATAAGGGGTGGGGGATGTTAACCCCTTTCTCTTGTTGTTTTGGTCTCTGAGTTACCAGTTAGAGTGGCCTAGGATTGAATTTGTTTGATATAGGACTCATTTTCCCTTCTTGCCAGTATGAGGTGGGATGGGTTAAGATGTACATGTGGTTTGTGCTTCAACCCTTCTGGACCCTTCGACCCAGATCTGTGCACATCCAGGGTACTGCTTTTGCAGCATGTTCTGTAAGGGGAGATCAGAGAGGTGGCAGTAAGATCTCTTCAGGCCTCAGGTCTAGTCAGGCTAGATTGAAAGCTGCCTTCTTTGGAGAGACAAGGTTCATCTTCCCCTAGAGCTAGACTTTCGCCAATCACTTCCATGGGTTTAGTTCTCAATTGCCTCGCAAGAAATGCAATCACGGGGCATAGGAGCTATCCTGTACTCACCTGTACCCAGAAGCTCAGCTCTCCCCAGTATAGTTCCTGAATGCATTCAACCACGACCAATCAGACTCCCAGGCTGCCTCAGGTGGTCACATGAGCTGTAAGACGGAAAGGCTCCCCCTTGCCCTTCTAATTCAAGTCCCCCAAGGTACAGTGCACTCCAGCCCATTTCTGTCATGTTATTCGAGACACCGCCTAGGTCCCACGCTAGGCACCTGCTGGGATACAGTGCTGCGCATGTGTGGTTTTTTGTTTATTTGTCTGACCTCCCGAGTCCTGTTGATGTCATGGAGGACATGCTGACCCCAATGTGGCTCCCACCCCAGCTCTCTGCAGCCAGTTGGGATACAGCACACATTTATTTAACACCCCGGTGTGCCTGTCAAGGACCTGTTCAGTTTGCTGCCTCTTGGTGCACATAAGTTCAGGCAGTGGTTTTGATCTTAGATTTCTTTGCACCAAGACATGCCAAGGCACTACCTGAAATGCGGCTTTCTCTAGTCTCCCTCCCTTTGTCCAGGCTGGGTGGGCTCTGGCAGCCACCACTGGCAATGGGTTCTCTTTATTTTATTGTATCCAACCTTCTGAGTTCCCAAGCTGCTCTGAGTGTCCAGTATTAAATCCCAGTGAAATGTCTCTTTCACTCACTTCACTGAGAAGCTGTGTATCTGCTATCTTGGTCTCATGCCATACAGCAACTTGGAAAGTCGCCTCCTCTGCTCCGCCATCTTCCCAGCTGTTTTCCTCATTAATTCTAAGGCCCTGCATTGCTTAATATTGGATCATAGCAAGGTGCTGTTGAATCATTATATGCTTGATGTTAAAAGATCTAGTGTATTATCAAGGGTCAGGATTTCTAGGTTTGATAAACAAGTTTCAGACTGTTTCAACTGCCAGTGAAAGGATAAAAGAAACTGAAGTTAAAATGTAAAGGACCAGGTATTGTTAAGTTTCTAAGCTACACTCAAAGCCTGAAATTCCTGTAGCTGTTAAGACAATTCCGGGGACTGCCCACTAGATAATCCCCCCTGACCACTTAGTTGTTTAACAACTTGGACCCAGTGCAGCTCAGCACGTAGTCACCTCAGGGCCTAAACCAATCAGTTTGAATGTCCACCCCGCTTTAGGACTGACCTATCACTCCCGCCCAACCTGTTCCCACCAATGAATGTGCTAATCATGTTTGAGAGTTGTTTGATTTTCCTGCAGTGTATACTGATTTGCTGAAGGAAGCTATGATGTATGTAAAGTCCCTGCCCTCCCTAAAAAAAAAATGTATATAAACCCTGCTCAAGTTGTTCTCCGGGCTCTTGGCCACTCTCCCTTCTTGAGTGAGCACGGAGCCCCAGTGCGCTGGATCTTCAATAAACCCCCTTTTGCTGTTGCATGAGTCGGTCTCTTGGTGGTCTCTTCCTCCATCGTTCGCCGGTCCCTTACACCAGAACTAAATTGTTTTGTAATAATTATAGAAAAGTAAGTTACTGGTTTTTCAAGAGTTTTAATGAATTGCATGGTTTATCTATTACTGGGAAGAGGAGTGGGTATTGTTTATAGAAAAGATCTAGTCTTCATAAAATATATATATTTGATGTAAATACATATACATAAGCACACATGCATTCTGGCTATAAATTTGTACATTGATTCAAAGATGTTGAGTCTGGGCACTTCCTTGGTAGGAATTTCTGTATTCTTCTCAGCTTGATCCCTTTCCTTCTAGATAGAAAGTTGGTGATTCACAGGGATAAAACAGGAGGACATTATATTAAATGAAATAAGCCGTACACAGAAAGACAAATACTGCAAGATATCACTCATACGTGAAATTTAATCAATTTGATCTCATGCAAATAGATTGTAACATGGTGGTTACTAAGAGTTGGGTGGTTTGGGGATGTTTGGGGTTGGGAAGATGCTGGTCAAAGGATACAAAATTTCAGTTGGGAGAAATAAATTTGATAGCTCTATTGTACAACATGGTGAATGCAGTTAATAATATATTGTATTCTTTAAAAATGCTCAGAGTGGATATAAAGTTTCATAGCACAAAACTATAACTAGGTGAAGTAATATGTAGGTTAATTAGCTAGATTTAGTCATTCCACAATGTATACATACTCCAAAACATATCTTGTACACAGTAAATGTATAAAATTTTATCTGTCAATTTAAAAACTGTGTCTCCATCAATGATCCATTCTGATGTTTAAAATTCACTATGTAATGATGCCAAGAACTAGATGTGGTGGGAGGGGGGAGAACCCAAAAATAAATAGAGGCTGGAGAATATCTTCCCTTCATCACCAGTTTTGTTTTTTATCCCATTATGAAAACTTTCAGATTTTTCCATTTTCTAGACTCCAGAAATATTTTCTACCCCTCTGCTCAGTTTTCAAGGTTCAGTTCATTTTCATCTCCTCCTCAACTAATAAGACACTTTCTTGAATTCACTGTACATTCTTTACCATAACCATGAAATGTCAGACTTCTTAATTTGTATTGGTCTCCGTGTCATGTGCTTATTTGGTCCAGTATTTTCAACCACAGCTGCCAACTGGAAAAATCTGGGGAGCTTTAAAAACATTGATGCATGAGTTCTACCCCAGAGATTCTTATTTAATTGGTCTTAGATGAAGACTGGAGATTGGGATTCTTAAAAGTTCACCAGGATGTCTATCCTAACATACAGCTAGGATTGAAAACCACCATTTTAGTCCATGATGAAAATAAGCTCCTTTAAAATGGAGATTGTTTTCCATTAGCAGACCTGGGACTTGTTCAGATGCTAATATACCTGGAAGTTACAGGGTTCTTCAAAAAACACTATAAAATATTGATTTATTTGATTGTTTTCTATAAATGAGGAACAATTTAAGCAACAAAGAAAAAAAACTGTGGATTGAGTATAAAATATAAAAGCACAGCCGTTAGTACATATAAACAAGACAAGCTTTTGAATTAAACATGATTAGATGTTTCCCAATTTGGGGGGGGGCGGTTTCTGCTAAAGATACTAATGTGGCTGTGAGAGTGCACCCACATCCTGGAGATGTCAAGATGGCATAAGCATAGAATATTTGGCTTTGCTTAAATTTTCTGGAACATAAACTCTCTACCCAGAAGTCAACATGGATCTTGATGGGCCATTTATAATTAAAAAAGGGGAGTTCATATGAAGAATACCAAAATAAAACACCATTTAATGAAACAGATGTTCCCTTGGTAAGGGTTGTGGGGGCTGGGCTGGTGACTGAAGCTTTATTTTTCAAAAAGCTTGGGTAATCTAAAATGACTGATCCCATTAAGGTTCAGCTTAATAGCCACTATAGATGGCTAATAAAAATAAACAACTATCCCTAAAATTACCAAACCACAAATTTTGAATTAGACCATGTTTCTGCAAAAGAAGCAAGAAAAATTGTGAATTTGTGTTTTCTAAACTAAAACAGAAAAACAAAGTACATAATAGAGGGGTGTGGTGGTACATGTCTGTAATTTCAGCAACTCAGGAGACTGAGGCAAAAGGATTGAAGTTGAAGGCCAGCATCAGCAACTTAGTGAGGCTCTGTCTCAAAATAAAAAATAAAAAAGCTGGGGACATAGCTTGGTGGTAGAGTGCATCTGGGTTCTATCCCTAATACTGCGGGGTGGGGGACATAATATGTACCCTGGAGACTAATTATCTGCCTTTTATTTCTTGGTCACAAATTACTTTTAAGCTTCGTCATTGTTTTAATATCTACTTTGTGGCATTTATTTCTCTTATGCCTGAATGAAAATATTAGAGTAAAGTAGTGTAAGTAATACATAAGCAGTAAGAATGTAAGGCAATTTGCTTAACATGCAGCCAAAGTTCAAGTCATTA
The DNA here is from genome assembly GCF_045843805.1 of Urocitellus parryii. Classification (NCBI taxonomy): domain Eukaryota; kingdom Metazoa; phylum Chordata; class Mammalia; order Rodentia; family Sciuridae; genus Urocitellus; species Urocitellus parryii. The sequence goes on along the minus strand of NC_135547.1, from coordinate 34,522,809 downwards.
AAACTTATAAAAGCATATTATTTGTCCATTCTAGGTCCACTAAAAATCACTTTTGCCAAAGTGGTTTCAAAGGAGCATAGTTACTGCATTAGATACTGCTGAATTAGTATACTCCCCCAAAGAGTATTTAGTAACTCAGCACATCTGTAATTTCTAAATTACTGCTCTTATAAACAAAGACAGAGATAACTGGAGGCTACAATTTAATAGCTCTCTGGGCAGTTATCTATTCCAGTTCATCACTAGGTGATATCTTTATGGGGATTCTTTATATCATGTAACTCAATACAGGAATAAAAAGGTGACAAAATAAGAAGGTAGTAGCAAGCTCTCTGTCTTGTGTGACAGAAAGCCAGGCTTTTGTCCCTCTAGTGGGGATACTTGTACTGCAAATCTAGCCTCAGAAAATCTGGATCATTGGTGTTGACAATCACATCCTGTTCAAATTAATACCCATCAGGTCTCATGAGAGTAAAACAGATGACTTTTTGACTGATAGTAGTTCCCTGTTTCAGAAAGATTAAGAACCTCAAACAACAGATTGAGACAATAGTTGCCTCAATCTTAAAGAGTGTGGAGAGCAGAGAGAAGAATGATTAGGGAGCCCCAAAGCAGAATTCGTTTAAGGAGCCTAAGCACTGTCACAGACATTAAGTTTCTTTTTCGGTCTGGATATGAGGTGTTCCCCAAAAGCTCGTGTGTGAGAAAATGCATGAAAATATAAATTTTTGAGAAATTATTGCATTTTGAGAGCCTTAAACTAATCAGTGCATTAACCCTCTAATGAGGATTAACTGAGCAGTAACTGTAGGCAGGTAGGATATGGCTAGAAGAGGTGGGTCAATGGGGGCATGACTTTGGGGTTTATATTTTGTCCGTGGTGAGAGGAGGTTTCTCTCTCTGCTTCCTGGTGGCTGTTTCCCTCCACCACATGTCTCTGCCATGATGTGCTGCCCCACCTTGAGCCCAGAGCAATGAAGCTGGTTGTCTATGGACTGAGGCCTCTGAAACCAAGAGTTCTAAATAAACTCTTCCTCCTCTAATTGTTCTTGTCAGGTCTTTTAATCACAGCAGTGAAAGAGCTGACTAAAACAGTTTCCATTGGCAGGGAACTCAGCAAGACTCTGTCTCTCAAATAAAAATTTAAAAACAGTAGCATCCCTGGGTACCACATCCAAAAAAAAAAAAAATCAAAGAAAACTACTCAAAATTATTTGCTTGTTTTTAATTGATTATTGATGTTGTTCCTGTAGTCCTCAACTCTTGAACAACTGTTAGCATCAAAAGGCTAATAGTTTTAACCAAGTTTATTTTCATTAGGCATGCTTCTTTAGCTGTTGCAAGAAAACATGATTTAATTAACTCACCATTAGTAAATGGATTTCTTTGCTTGGCTAACAAATGAGCCACTTGGAAACTTACTTTTAGTGACAGCCTCATTTTCATTTTTTAATTCATGTGAAGAAATTCTGCTGTGATGAGATAGTCCATTTTTAACTTTCTAATTTTCTGGCCATTGCTTCCCTGTGAGTTGGGAATATTGAATATTGTGAAGAGTGTTTAGTATGGTAATGTCGACATGTATTTATTCTTCTAGTATACTGTAGCTATAGTGTCATTGTATAATAAACACAATGCTTAGCTATCTCATTAGATAACTAAATAATCCACACTTCAATATGCCCTAAAAATATGACAAAGTCCATTTTGTTTTTCTTATTTGACATAATATATATGCACTGTTTTGTTTTTATGGCACTAGGGATTGAACCCAGGGGGAACTCTACCACTGAGATACATCCCCAGACCCTTTTATTTTTATTTTACTTTGAGATAAGGTCTTGCCAAGTTGCCCATGCTAGCCTCAAGCTTCTGATCCTCCAGCTTCAGTCTCCCAAATAGCTGGACATTTTTTTAAAAGGCTGTAGTGTGGAAGTAAGCATGACACTTGAAATGCTACAGTTATAAATGCATCTCTGTAATTTACAGCTCACTGAGCAGCAGTGTGAGATGAGAGACCTATATTTAGTCTCCGTGGCAACTACTACTTACTTCTACTATTATAGCATGACGGTAACCACAGATAATACATAAATGAATCAGTGTGGCCATGTTCCAATAAAACTTTATTTGTGGTCTCTGAAATTTGAATTTCATATAATTTTCACATGTCAAGAAATATTTTTCTTCTTTTGATATTTTTCATCCATTAAAAATATTTAAAAAAAGGGCTGGGGATGTGGCTCAAGCAGTAATGTGCTCGCCTGGCATGTGCGGGGCACTGGGTTTCATCCTCAGCACCACATAAAAATAAAATAAAATAAAGACGTTGTGTCCACAGAAAACTGAAAAATAAATATTAAAAAATTCTCTCTCTCTTTAAAAGAGTATTAAAAACTTTTCTTACCAGAAGAAAACAGAGGGGAAAATATTCATCACATTGGAGTTAATGGTGATTTCTTATATAAGAAACCAGAAATACAGTCAACAAAAGAAAAATTGACAAATGGAGCTGGAAACTCAAAATCTTCATGCATCAGAAGACACAAATGAGAATGCAAAGGCAACATATGCAGTGGGAAAAATATTTGTAAATGACATATTAGTTAAGGAGTTAATATTTCAGAATATGTAAGGAAATCCTATAGTTCAACAGCCAAGAAAAATGAGCTAAGAACTTAGAGGAACTATGTGTATAGTTCCAAGGCTGATATACAAATGATCAATCAGCATATGAAAAGATATACAAAATCATTAATCATACAGAAATGCAAATCAAAATCACAATGAAATATCACCTCATACCCTTTAGGATGGCTACCATCAAAAAAACAAACCAAAACAAACAAAAAAAAAATAGACAATGAGTGTTGACAAAGATGTGGAGAATTTGGAACCCTTGTACATTGTTACTGAAACTATAATTTGGTGCAACCACTATGGAAAACAGTATGGTGTTTCCTCAGAAATAGAATTATATATGATCTAGAAAGCCTACTTCTGGGAATATTCCCCAAAGAATTGAATGCAGGGTCCCACAGAGATATTTGTGTATTCATCTTCATGTTAACACTATACACTATAATCAAGTGGTAGGGAAAAACCAAATGTCCATGGACAGATAAATGGATAAGCAAAATGTAGTGTGTACACACAATGAAATATTATTCAATCTTAAAAAGGAAGGGAATACTGTCACATGCTACAAGGATGAACATTGAGGTCATTGTGCTAAGTGAAACAAGCCAGTCACAAAAAGGTAAATACTATATGATTCCACTTATATGAGACATCTAAAGTAGTTAAATTCAGAAACAGAAAGAATTGTGGTTACCAGGGCCATGAGAATGGGGAAATGAAAGTTATTTAATGTATATAGAGCTTCAGTTTTGCAAGATGGAAAAAGTTGTAGAAATATGTTGCATGACAGCATGAACTATATAACACTATTGAACTATGTACTTTAAAATGATTAAGGTGGTAAGTTTTATGTCATGTGGGTTTTTTTTAACACAATTAAAAATTTTAAGAAGAAAACATTCTTTGATTGCATACCATACAAAAAAGAAATAGAAAGCAGAACTTGGCCTGCAGGTTGTAATTGCCAACCCTTTTCCTTTGGTCCAGTCTCAGGAAACTTCTCCCAGGTTCCATGCCTGAAGGTGCTCTAAATTATAAAAATCAAGTCCATATTTGGAAAATCTAATAAAATATCCTCAATATCAATGGGTAGAAGACTTTCTTTCCTTCTAGAAAAACTGACCTAAGTGTGGTAGTGGAAAGACTAGCAAAGTTGGGATGGGAGATATTTGGAAGATACTGCATAATGGAAGGGAGAATGGTGTCAGCAACCATAGCAGAGGAGAATGTGTGAATGGTGGGGAATTTGGGAATGTATTTGAAGAAGAAGAAAGAGTACAGACATTTACAATCCATGGCTAACCTTTATCCCTTGGATAGTGTAGTTTAGAAGGGGAGTTAATACATTTATAGTGTAAATTTAGGCAAGTTGATTCCTCTTACCTTATCTGTCAAAAGGAGGATGGAATAAAATCTCTAGTGCCCCTCTCAGCTCTAAGAACCATAAGATTCTACCTCACCAAGTTGACAAGGTGCCAATGACTTTGTTCCCTCATCTGAACAACTTTAAAGACAGGAGACTGTCTGTTTCTCTATTGAGTTGATATTTATTTGTTTATTCTGGTTAATAGGTGTGAAATTCTAATTACACACTGTAGAGTTCAACCTCCATTTCCACAGCATATCCTTTTCTTGATGTCTCAAGAACTCCTTCCCCTGGGAACCTGAGGAAATAGTGCAGAGAAGGGAATTGGGAGCCATTGTTAACTTCAGTTTCTCAATCCCATAGCAGCTACCCTCTCTTGCAGCTACTTAGGAGACTGAGGCAGGAGTATCACAAGTTCAAGGCCAGCCTAGGAAACTTAAGGAGACGCAAGTCTCAATAATAAAAAATAAAAGAGGATGATATATCTCAGAGGTAGAAAGTTTGCCTAGCATATATGAGGCCCTGGGTTCCAACGCTAGGAAAGAAAGGAAGGAAGGAAGGAAGAATGGAAAAGAAAAAAGAATGAAGAAAGAAAAAAATCTTTGATGAATGGGTCTTATTTAAGAAAAAACAATGGAGGGCTGGGGTTGTGGTTCAGTAGTAGAGCACTTGCCTAGCATGTGTGAGGCACTGGGTTCCATCCTCAGCACCACATATAAATAAATAAAGGTCCATGAACAACTAATAAAAAAATTTTAAAAAAGAAAAAGAAAAGAATGGAAATATTAGTGCTCATTACTATTATTATATGTAACAGCCTTGCCAAAAACAACAACCACATTTTAGCTTTAAAAAATCCTTGCCTTCATCAGTGACTACTCAAGAAAAAAAACTAGTTCAAACAGCTTCCTCATTCAAGTTGTGGACTGGGTTAACCAGGCATCTTCCTGTTGTTAACCAATTCACTTCCTTCCAAAAAGGAAGATGTTTCTGGGCTCTTGCCCTCTAAGGCATTGGGATGGTGGGGGAGGGGGCGGGTGTCCTTTATTAATGGGCTATTCCAGTAGCTGTCACATTTGCTTTCCAGTTTGCAGCTGTCTCATGATGTGTTTATTTAAACCTCAGCCTTGGAACTGACTTGTCTTTGTTTCTGGCCCAAGGAAGCTCTAGTTCCGATTGGAAAGTTCAGCCACACTGTTCAAGTTAAACACATCACAGGAGAAAACATGAGCTTCAAGACTGCCAAGCACAGGTTAGAATTTTCAAACTGCCTTTGGTCCTGTCATGCTTTTTGCTTACTTCTGGGGTTGGTTATCATGTTAACCTCATGTTGCTCAGAAATTTTCCTGGAGTGATTTAATTGCCGTAATATTTCCAAGAAAAAGGAAAGTAAAAGCCCATTCATGCCATATTTTGGTTAGGGATTTAATTATAAAAATATAATAATCTCTTGCAGATCTAAGATATGATTGGTTTTACTACACCTGCATATACATGTTCTTGTTTAACACTATAGGCCCTCTGAGGTGAACAGAGTAAGAATTTCAGTACCATTTTCCTGATGATGAAATAGAGAAAGAGGTAAATAACTTGCTTTAGTTAGTGGTTAAGCTGGGGCTAGAATCTATCCCAAGACTTAACAGCCTTCTACAGAATATCATATTGCCAACCTTCTTTCAAAAAAAGCAGAGATATTATTTATGATAGGGCTGGGATTCAATTGGTAGTCAAGAGGAGTAGCTGAAATCATGAAACACTTAGGCACTGACTGGGAAAGAGTTGTTGCCTTGTGTATTAGTCAGCTTTGCATTGCTGTGACCAAAATACCTGGCAAGAACAATTTTGAGAAGGGAAAGTTTATTTTGGCTCATGGTTCCAGAGGTTTTGTCCATTGTTCTAGGTCCATGGTGGGGCAGAACATGGCCCAGTGGAGAAAAGCTGCTCTGTTTGTGGTGGCTAGGAAGGAGAGAGAGAGGAAGGGGAAGGGACAGCAGGGAAGATGCACCCTTTTAGGGCACACCCCCAGTGACCCATCTCCTCCAGCTCTCATAATCTAATCATTCCACTTATGAATATTCCTGCAATAACATGGGAGTTTTGGGGGGACACCTCATAGCCAAATCATAACACGTTGGGTTCACCAACATGGGGGAGACCCTCTTGGGGAGGAGGCTGCCTTCCTGCTAGCTCCCTTGTGCTAGCTCCCATCTGTATGAGTCCAGATGACCAGAGTGCAGATAGTACCAACTGGAGAGGAAACAGCACCCCTAGCAGCAGGACTGGCACCTTAGTTTGCAAATGTGTGCTTCTCATCTGAGTCCTCCCTGCCATCAGCAGTTGCTCATTACTGGCCAGCATGGACCTCAAGTGCCTTCATTTAGCCACTGATGAGAACTTCAGCCTCGGTTGCTCTTCTCTCCGGGAGGACCCACTCTCTCCCTTGAGAGTGCCCCCTATCCCTTTTCCTATTCCTTCAATAATCTCATTCTGAAAGAGAGGTGTGTGGGAAGGAGAAGAGATAACTTCAGCCTCTCAAATATATCATACTGCTTTCTACTGCTGAATAGGTATCTGGTTCCTTGGGTCACTCTTCTCTCCAAACAGTCTGCTATATACTTTCCCTGCATGATGTCAGGCTTCTTCTCCTTTCCTTGTAGTATATTCACCTGTTTAATATGTCAGAACCTGACTTTTGAAAACATTAGTGGTTGGTGAAATTTACTGATAATACTTAAAGACAAAAGGGCTTAGAACCATCTTTACCACTGGAACTTCAGGCCTTATGGGGAGTAGGATAGGAAAACCTTTCTGAGAGCTGGTTTTCCTGTCCTCTATCCATGTCATTTTATAAACACCTAGAAAAAAGAGCGTCTTTTGATTGTTCAGTATTTCTAATGAATATTGAGACATTTCTAAGATACAGTATTTAAAAAAATTTGATCACTTTTTATCCTACAGGAAGATAGGGAGTCAGATTTAATATAAGACATATATTGAGGAGGAGAATATTTTCTTCAAAGACATAACTCTTAAGATGGACACAGATGCTATATTATATGGTTAAGAGAGCAGGCCTTGAGTTCCTTTCTACAAAGGCAAGAAAAGAGTGAGAAACCTACAGATTAAAAGAGACTTAAGCATTGACATGTCAATTAAATGTCATTATGTGATGTGGAAATTGTTTGGATTATGATTTAAATAACCTAATTGAGAAAAAGAAAAAGTATGAGATAATTAGGAAAATAAACTATGGACTAGACATTTGGTGATATCAAGACATCATCAACTTATTAATCTATTTATTTATTTATTTTGTGGTGCTGGAAATCAACCCCAGGGCCACATATGTGAAGCAAATGCTCTACCACTGACCCACACCCCATCCCTCATTATCAACTTTTATAAATGTTATAGTTATATTTTTAAAAAGAGCCCATTTCTTTTGAAGATATTTATTGAAATATTTACAATGAAAATATATGAAATTGTGTAAATGTGTGTGAGTTCATGTGTATACACATGGGTGGGGAAGGGGTAGGATATACATGAAATAAAATTGGCAATGAGTTGGTTATTGTTAAGACTGGGTGATGAACATGTGTATTTGCTATACTATCTTATCTACTTTGTTTTATCTGAACATGTTTAATAATAACAAAGGCTCAAACAAAATAGAGCATAAAGTTGAAGTCAGACTTCCTCGAATGTGAATCCTGGTCATATGTTGAATGAATTCCTAGTCATATGTTATCCTTAGAGAAGTCACCTCTCTGAGCTTAAGTGACTTCATCTGTAAAGTGGTGATAATGTAAAGATTGAATGAAATGATATATGTTAAGTCCTTAGCATAGCGCCTGGCACATAGTGAATAGTCTATAAATAGTTAGCTCTTATTATAATAAAATTATTCTTTCCAGTTTTCTGAGTATATACATTAATTATATATACTAGATAGTTTATGTCCTCAGAAGTTTATTTCATTTTATTTTATTGTCCTTGGGATTGAACCCAGGGATTTCTTTACATTTAGCTACATCCCCAGCTCTGTTTATGCATTTATTTATTTATTATTATTATTTCTGCATGTGTGGTGATGGAGATTGAACCTAGGGCTCCTTGTATGATGAGCACTCTGTTACTGAGCTATACTCCCAGCCCTTTTGTTTGTTTTATTTTGAGACAGGATCTTGCTAAATTGCCCAAGTGGGCTCTAATTTATTTATTTATTTGTTTGTTTGTTTGTTTGTTTGAGGGGGGGGATTTTTTTAATATTTATTTTTTAGTTTTCGGCAGACACAACATCTTTGTTTGTATGTGGTGCTGAGGATCGAACCTGGGCCGAACGCACGCCAGGCGAGTGCGCTACCGCTTGAGCCACATCCCCAGCCCCGGCTCTAATTTATAATCCTCCTGCCTCAGCCTCCCAAGTAGCTGGGATTAGAGGCATGCACCATTATGCCCAGCTTGCCCTAAGAAGTTCTTACCACTAAAGTAAATCATTTTTGCAATATGAAAGATGCTTGCTGCTTCTTTCCTGGTGGCAAGCATGTCTGGGAAAGAGAGGCCTCAGTAGTCACACAAGTGGAAATAATGGTGAAGAATCAGGCAATCGATCCTAAGAAGCAAGAAAGCCTTACTTTGCAGCTCTGAGCTTTTAAAAGCCCCTTTGAGAATAAACACATCTGACATTTCTTTCATGTCTGTTTTCCTCCTTTCCTTCCCACTCACCCTCTGCCCCATGGTGAATGTTGACTTACTAATTAATTCTCCTTGGATTTCTTCAGCCAACAGGGGAGAAAGCCTGGTTGTCATAGATGCAAGAATACAGGTCTGTTCCTGACATAGTCTTTATGCTTCACATAGGACTAGAGAAATCTGTATTAATACCTACTATAACTCTTTTTAACAAATATTTACCAAATGCTTACTATGTGCCAGCACTCTGCTCAACAGCATATACTATCTCAATAATCTTGTCCAGTTTCATTTTAGAAACATGTACACTGAGGTTTGGAGAGATTAAGTGATTTACCCAGGGTTCCACTTCTAGCAAATAGCAAAGCTATTATTCTGAACAGAACTAGCAGACTAAGAAACCATATGTTTGGCTTTTAAGTTTTTGCTATAACTTTATACCCATTATCAGAATGGGGGAGAGTTCTAGATAAAAATTTTCTTTCTGCACCTAATTAATATCTCCACAGATTTGTCTCAGTTGCTGAAGATGTGATATGCAAATAAAAAGGCAACTTTAGAGGTGAAAGGTGTTCCATTGGGTTCCATATTGCTTCTATGAGTCTTAGAGATACACAGAACCAGAACTTTGTTCTGCTGTAAAGTCATCAGTGCTTCTGAAGACCACTTGGCCTGTGAAGATGAGAAAGTTACAGAACAAAGAGGTCCTTCATCTTTAGGAGGACATGCTACACTTGAAGGTCCAGACTAAGGGGTAACATCAAATCCACCGAGTTCGTTTATAAGGGAGATGGTTGCCAGATAGGACCTCTGCCATTTCTGGGCCATTACAGGCTTCCTAGTCCCAGCCAATTTGTCTGCTTCTCAATAAGATCTTTATTTATCCTTGTATTTTGTCTAAAAGCTGTTGTCATTTCCTTTTCTGCCTAGTGACACTGGAATCTGCCTTTAGACAATAAGACCACACTGGGCCCCTGATGTGACACCCATCTCACCAAGATGAAACATATCTTAGACTTCCCTTTGTTTGGCTTTTCATTCCTTATTGAGCAGAAAGCATGCTGTCTCATATTTCCAGAACTTTAACTATTTGAATTCTTTAATGGATTCACAAGCTGCTCATGGTTTAGGGTAAATGAAAAGTGTTGTCCTAGAAGACGTGTTTTCATTGGGAGACATCAGAGCCCCTCAGAGCTATAAAGCCCTCAGAAACTTAGGACTAGGAAAGATCTGGGAAGACTGCAGCTTGAGTGCTGAAGGTTCATGTGTTTGTTCATTCATTTCCCCCTTCATTTATTCCAGATGACTTTTCTGAACTGCCTACTAGGTATCAGTGCCTTGGGCCCCTTATTACGAAGCTGTCATATTTTTTTATTTGTTATAATTAGTTATACATGACAGTAGGATATATTTTGATTCATTGTACACAGATGGAGCACAACTTTTCATTTCTCTGATTGTTCATGATGTAGAGTCACACCATTCGTGCAATCATACATGTGCCCAGAGTAATGATGTCCATCTCATTCCACCATCTTTCCTACCCCCATCTTCCCTCCACTCCCTACTCTCCCCTTTGCCCTATCCAAAGTTTCTCCATTTTTTCCCATGCCCCCCACTCCCATTATGGATCAGCATCCACTTATCAAAGAAAAAATTGGTTTTTTGGAATTGACTTACTTTGCTTAGCATGTTTTCCAACTCCATCCATTTACCTGCAAATGCCATAATTATATTCTATTTTAATGCTGACTAATAGTTTATTATGCATATATACAACAGTTTCTTATCCATTCATCTATTGAAGGGAATTGTGAAACTGTCATCTTGAGGGAGGGAATGGATGGACAAGTCAACACATGATTACAGTACAGTATAACTAGTTCTGGAAAGAAGAGGCCGTGTTAGATAGTGGTTTACAATCACTTAGTCCTGGTTTAAACCTCAGCCTTGCTACATTTGCTGCATGGCCTTGGGCAAGCTATGAAATCTTCTCTGTTAGCCCCAGAGCCTGGATAAAATGGATGAACCTACTCTGTAGGAAAGGGTGCCTGCTGCCAGACCAAGAAAAATAGGTAGCAGAACATTTGTATCTGACTAGAGGGGCCCCAGAAACTCAGAAGGTTGTGATGAAGATTACAAAGTAGAATTTTTTGGGGGGGAGGGTACCAGGCATTTAACCACTGAGCCACATCCCCAGTCCTTTTTATTTATTTTTTATTTCGAGACAGGGTGTTGCTAAGTTGCTTAGGGCCTCACTTTTGCTGAGGCTGGCTTTGAATTTGCAATCCTCCTGCCTCAGCCTCCTGAATCACTGGGATTATACGCATGTATCATCATGCTTACCAACTAGGTAGAATTATATCCTTAAAAATACCCAACAATGACCAGAAGAATGAGAAATTAGACTCCATTCATGTATGATGTGTCAAAATGCATTCTACTGTCATGTTAGAACTAATTAGAACTTAAATAGATTTTTTAAAAATTATTTTAAAAATCCTACAATGAAGGCAGGCAACATGCAGGTGTACAGTTGGAGTAAGGGATATTTGCCCACCTGAATTGAGGAGCTGATCATGAGGGCTCTAATTCAGAGACAGATTCCTAATGCTTGAAAGGATTTAGGAAGCAAGACAGACCTCAGTCCCAGAGCACATATATGGCTGAATTTACAAAATTAGGGTATAAACTAGAACTTGAAGACAATGATGGAGTTAAGAAAAGACCCTCACAACTATAGTATGGGGAAGACACTAAGTAATACAGAAGCCCTGCTGAAGATGCCGCTTTTGGCAGGTGTGACAGCCTGAGAATGATCTCTCAGATCTCTGACTTCAGGGAAAGTGACCAAGCTACTGTTGCACTCTGAAAGCATTGTTGCATTTGCACTGAGGCCATACTTTCTATGAGATGCTCCTACTCAGTAAATGGGCACAATAGGGATCCTAGACAGGCGAGCTCATGGGAGACACTGAATTTTTGATTAGTGACTTTGTCTAGAGTTCTCCCTGAGGACGTCACTAAGTCCCTTCCCTCTTTCTCCTTTATTCAGGATCAGACTGTATTGCAGTGCAGATTGGGGCTTCTCCAGACTCCCCTTTCTCCCTCCCGATTTTCTCACAGGGATTGCCCCTAATACATTTCCTGTGTTGTTTTTTTTTTAACTGGAGATTGGACCCAGAGGTGCTTTATCACAGAGATACATCCCTAGACCTTTTTATTTTTTTTTATTTTGAAATAGGGCCTCACTAAGATGCTGAGGCTGGCCTCAAACTTGAGATCCTACTGCCTCAGCTACTGGAATTATAGGTATGTACCACCACATCCAGTTTCTTGTACTTTTTTGTAAACCTTTATTTTATTTATTTATTTTTATGTGGTGCTGGGGATCAAACCCAGTGCCTCACATGTGCTAGGCAAGAGCTCTACCACTGAACTACACCACAGCCCTTCTTGTACTTTTGATCCTATCATTTTGTCTACTTCTTAGAGAACCTGGATCAATACAGGGTGTCACGTCTATATGTACTTAAGAAATCCCAGCTTAAAGGATAAAGCCTGGCATCAACAAAGATTTCATTTAACATTTATTGCAATGCCTTCACATTTCATTCTCTAAAAAACATAGAGTCATTGGCTAGACCTCAGGGATTAGGCACAGTGCTAGGCTTTAGGAACATAGTAAAGAAGAAAATGGGGGCTTTGGGCTGTAGCTCAGTGGTAGAGCACTTGCCTCATAGGTGTGAGGCCCTGGGTTTGATCCTCAGCTCCACATAAAAATAAATAAATAAATATATTTTTCAAAAATAGGATATTTAGCTTTTAAAAAAAGAAGAAGAAAATGAACAAGATGCCCTTACAAAAGTCTATCAAGAAAATCAGATTCAGGAATAATTGAGAAAATATTTTGGTTACTTTTTTTTTTAATTTAAAAGCTAGTGATAGGGGCTAAGGATTACAGCTCAGTGGTAAAGTTCCTGCCTTGCTTGCATGAGGCCCTGGATTCAATTCCCAGTACCTAAAAAAGAACAAAAAATTAAAACAAATTAAAAGCTAGTGATATAGTCGGAACCCTTCACTACAGCTTACAAGTCTTCATGATCCAGTCCCCTGCCTAGCTCACTATTCTGTTTTCTCCTCATATTCAGCATGAAATGCCTATACTTTCCACAAACTTCCATCTTACTTTTTATTCTGGAACTTTGCCAAAACTACCCTTCACTTACCAACCTTAGTCTGCATCCATTTGCTATACTTAGGTGAGGCATCTCTCCTCTGGGAAGTCTTACCTGAGCAATTGGACATACTCTTCCTCTGTCTCCTATAGTACCTTCTATCCTGATCATATATTTTATTACAGGAAAGTAAATGGAAAAGTACAGAACAACAAAAATGATGGTAAGCACAAGAAATATATAATCCTTTCCAAATTGGTAGGGTGATATTTAAGAAATGAT